>NW_020837949.1:43450120-43498371 GCF_003676395.1 Aethalodelphis obliquidens | reverse complement strand
TGTGTGTGTGTGTGTGTGTGTGTGTGTGTGTGTGTGTGTGTGTGTGTCCCCTTTAAGGAAAATGCTTTGCTGGAATATCCTGCTCCTTCTCTTATCCAATTCCTGTTTGTGTTATCTCCTCTAGAAAGCATTCTCTCTGCTCACTGTCTGATTTTGATATTCTTTCACTTTGTTTTTATTGGTTCCCTTGCTTACATCCATCATTCATCAGAGCATGCTTCATACATCTCATACATTCTTGTTTGATTTACATATCTGTAATGGCCACTGTCCTTTAAGTTCTTTGAGGAAAATGACCAGTGTAACCTGCCTATCTATCTATAACATCTAGAATGATGCCTGGATACAGTAAGTTCTAAATAAACACATAATTTTCAATAATGAAAGAGGTTAGAGTTAAGTCCTTATAAATGTATTTTGCTTCCCCAGTACAAAATAGGCACTTCTAGAAGTTATATCTTTTCTTTTTTTTTTCTGGTTAGCAATTTACCTGTTCAGTCTTGTGAACATAATTAGCCAGATTTAGCAGTCTTGTGTGACTTTCTAGTAAGTCTAATAAGAGAGGTTTGAAAGAGCAAGCTCATGTCTGAGTTTTTGATGCTTAGAAGTTTCTTTACTACAAACAGTATTTTGTTCAGTCTACCCAACTACAGCCTCTGTAATTTCTGCAATTTGCTGTGACAACTTCTTTTGGCAGAGCTATTTTTACTATGATATGTTTGTACTCTGGCCTTGGCTCCCCCATTTTACTTGTTCTTTTCTTGGGCATTCTAATTACCATGTCTCTCGTATTAAATAATCCAGCTCTTGATTATTGAGGCTAATTGTGGATAGCAATAATAACTAAGAACCATTTACACAAACCTCAAATTACACCTTAAAAATTGTTTTAAATTTTCCATTCTTGGGAAGTCAACATGGAATGGTGGGCAAAAATATACTTCACTGTGCATCAGGAAACTTAGATTCTACGCTTGATTCTTCCTGGCTCCCAGATTTTGTATTCAGTACGAACTATGTATGTCAAAAGGTATTGATATGAAGCTTTACCTGAGAGATGGTCATACAGAGAAGGGCAAACAAGGCCTAATTATTTTTAAAAATTGCAAAAGTAGCTCCTCAACACATAAGAGCTAAAAATACACAGGTGGTTTCCTTAATGCCTGACTTAATTCCGGCAAGGGCTTAATACACTAGAAAATTAATACACTAGAAAATTATGGCACCAAATCATGTCTTCTTTCATGCATCAGGGAAGGACTCCAACATCTAGTTTTATTTATGGAAAGAGTCATTGCTTTGAACTTTTACTTTAGAAAATGTTCTTATTTTCCTTGGGAGAGACTATATTTGCATACTAGCTTTCTTGGCATTCATACGTTCAAGGCTCAGTGCCATGTTAGAGCTACCACCTGCATATTCTTATCTTCCCACTCCTTTTGGCATTGTCTTATTATTTGATGATTAGAAGGAATAAGGAAGGGACATTAGATAACTGTAAATAAAGTTGGGTTTATCCTATGTTGATCTAAAGGGTTCCATTTAAAGTATTATGGACAATTACAGAGGTCTTCTAGATTTACTTGTTAGTCTATAATTATTGATTGGTATATGGAATGTTGTGGCATTTTTGTATTTGCTTATGACTTAGTATTAGAGGTGAATTTTGAATTCTTTTGGAAAATTTCATATAGATGAAGTCATTGTGTCTGGCATTGAGGGACACAAATTCAGTGTCACATAATTCCTGCCCTGAGGGAATTAACAGCCTGGTTAAAGGTGACTAACATGCAAAAATTTAAAGAAATGCTATAACATTTTGTAGGTGCTATTATATAAGTATTATTTAGTGGGTATAGTAAAGTGGTCTATTTTATTTGAAGGTAGTAAGTAAGTAGTATCTCTGTGGAAGAGATACTTTTTAAAAGAGGAGTCAGTGTTAGCATCAAAAAATAATGATGCCTTTAATTATTTGGGGGGGAAAGGGTAACATTGATGGGCCCACACATTGGCTTGTTAGTTGTTTTTTTACCAGTGAATCAGTTGCTGTGGAATTGTTGCTTCATTTAAGTAGCTATATGTCAACAAAGTACTTAAAAATACCAAGTATTCACATAAATCATCTCTCTCTATTTCACACACACACACACACACACACACACATACACACACACACCCTTAAAAGTTCTGTGTGTCTGTTTATACATGTGTGAATAAGGGTGGGAATGGGTGCTAAAATGTGAGGCAGGTCCCAGCTCATGTCAAGGTAGATTTTATACATTATCACTAAAAGTATTTTGTGTTGATGGTATCACTTTATATGTATTTGTGTAGTATGTATACACTTTATTTGCTTCTTTTTGAACCCCCAATTTTTGTATCATGGAAAAGTTTAAATATATACAAAGTAAGTGGATGGCATCATGAACTCCCTTGTAGCCAGTGCTCAGCTTCAGCACTTATCAGTGTTCTGGCATGCTGGCTTTTTCTACCCCTCTGCCTACCCGATTTTTTAATTCCTTTTTTAAAGGTAAAATTTATATACATTGGGAATCACAAACCTTAACTGTACAGTTTTGACAAAGGGATATACACCTGTGTAACCCATAGTTCTCTCAAGTTATAGAACATTTCCATCACAGAAATTTTCCCTGTGTCCCTTTCCAGTTAATAATCCCCTTCTCCCCTGCTTCCAAGTAACAACTGTTCATATTTTTTTCATAATAGATTTGTGTTGCCTGTTCTAGAACTTCATATAAATGATATCACACAGTATGTACTTTTTATGTCTGTCATTTTTTTCAGTATAATATTTTTCAACATTCATTTTTTGTTGTTGCATGTATCAGTGTTGGTTTATTTTTTGCTGCTGAGTAATGTTCCATTCAATGAATGTATCATAACTTGTTTATCTCATTTTATATATGAGCCTTTTTGTGGACATATGTTTTCATTTATTTTAGATAACTAACTAGGAGTAAAATTGCTGGGTTAGAGGGTTGGTATATGTTTAGTCTAATGAGAAACTGCCAAACTTTTTTGCACATTGGTTAAACCATTTTACACTCCCACCAGTGATATATAAGAGTTTTGGTTGCTCTACGTCCTCTCCAGCATTTAATGCAGTCAGTCTTTTAAATTTAGACATTCTGATGTATGTGTGGTGGTAGCGAATTGTGATTTTAATTTGCATTTCCCTAATGACTAATAATATTGAGCATTTTTTCTTAGCTTGTTGACAGTTTTTATACTTTACTCTGTGAAATATCTATGCAAGTCTTGCCCAGTTGAATTTTGTATGCGTGTGTGTGTGTGTGTATGTGTGTGTGTCTTGGTCATTTGTTATAGTAGATCTTTATATGCAGAGGACACAAGTCCTTTTCCTCAATTACTATAGATTTATAGTGTGTCTTGAAGTCAGTTTATGAAAGCCCTCCATCTCTATTCTTTTTTTCAAGATTGTTTTGCCATTCTAGGTGTTTTTTTGGCACTTCCATAGAAATGTGGAAACCAGCTTGTTAGTTTCTACAAAAAAATGCTTTCTGGGATTTTCATTTGGATTGTGTTACATTATGAATCATTTTGGTGAGAATCAACATTTTAAACTATATTGAGTCTTTTAGGGTACATCTTTTTAAAGCATATTTTGTTCATGTCACTCACTAGCTCAAAAGTCTTTACTGGTTCCACAATTACTTAGATTAAAGCTTAAGATCTTTAGATGGCTTTATTCCCAAGTCTCTTTCCTCTTTTTTTTTTATTCAATGAATGTTGTATCCAGGTTGCTTGTTCTTTCTCATACATAGTCTAAACTTTTCTCCCTCTTCTTCTCTCATGTTCTCCATGCTGAATGTTCTTCACACCTGTTCTCCAAATCCCAAAGGCTCAAATACTACAGATATTTATGTTATAATGTAATAAATTACAAGTTAACAGTAAGAAGTCTTTAAAAATAAATTGCCACATTTAGAATGTATAAACAACAAGGTCCTATGGTATATAGCTATGGTATAGCACAGGGAACTATATCCAATCTTCTGGGATAAACCATATGGAAAAGAATATTAAAAAAAAGAATGTCTATACGTGTAAAACTGAGTCACTTTGCTATACAGCAGAGATTGGCACAGCATTGTAAATCAACTATACGTCAAGTAAAAAACAAACAAACAAGCAAAATAAATTGTCGTGGGGCAGATCACTTAAAATTTATACAACTGTGATTGGAGCACCAAAAAAGCAAAGCAAAGCGAACCAACCAACCAAGAAACTAATCAACCAAACAAACAAGCCAAACCCAAGTAACAGTCATATTAAAATAGGACTTTACTTTTAAATAGAAAGATGATGGTAGCATGAAGGAAGCGTTGAGGAAAAAAGACAAACTGAACATGAGAACCATGTAAGAAGCACTTTCAATCCAGGACATATTTGCAAACTGAGCCAAAAAGAACAGTGGAATAATGGTGCTTTGTATATAGCCATGTACTATATTTTTCTGCTACTACTTGGAGGTTCAAAACGTTCAGGTGATGGGTAAAAGAGTATGAACCAACTTCAAAGTTCTATTGACATCATTTCCTGGCTTACAAATCACATGTGAGTTAATTCAGATTTCAGAAATAATCTGAAGAATAGACTGAATTTCAGTGTCCAGTTTAAGCTTTTATTTCCTCCATCAAAATTTCCCTGATCCCCTTGGCTAGAAATGACATTCCTACTTCTGAACACTAAAGTACTTTATACTTGTCTTATAGCTCTTATGTTTTCCACCCCATGCATACTTATCGAGGTGCATGTCTTATTCTTTTACAGGGTTGCAGTCTTTTTCAGCTAATTTCTGATTTTATCTGTGTATGCTCTATAGCACTTCAAATGGCATCCTGCATATAACAGGTGTTTGAAAATATTTGATGAATGAATGAATGAGTGAATGAATGATGAGCAAATTAAATATAGCAGAGAAATGAGAGGCAGATAGTAAATAAAAAAGAGACTAGATGAAAATCTTGCACCCTCCTACTTTTTGTTTTCTGTTTTGGTAAAGGCATGAAAGAATCCAAAATTTAAGTTTTTAAGATTTCTTTGATATCTGTATATCATAATAAAAACCAGACTTTGATGATTTGATAATTTAAAATATTTTTATTTTGCATAAAGTGCAGCTGGACAAGAACCGTTAGATTCAGTGCATGTTCTTTTCATTTGTTTTTAAAGCTATTATTCATTTGGTTTATTGTATTAGCAAAAGAAACTGTTCATTTTTTATCTTTTGAGCTGTATTTCAAATACTTTCAAGTTACTCATTTTATAGATTGGCCTTGTCAGAAAAAGAGAACCACATAAAAGTTTTAATTCCATAGATTATTTAACCTTTAAGTTGCTGATTCAAGTGAACTGTACATTTTCTTTGACCTTTTTCTTTTGGGATATACTCATTTTCATTGACTTGTAAGAGTTCTTTACATAGTAGAGGAAACTACAAAATTGTTTTATAGGTCAAAAACAGTTGAATATCCACAACTTCATATGATTCAACTTAAATCATATATTTATGTTGGTTGCCAAGGTTTTCCCAGTTTGTTCTTTTTACTGTAATGTATTTTTAAAGCATAGAACAAGTTTAAAATTTTTTTGTGGTTTAACTTAGAGGTCCTTTGCTTTGTCCTCTATTGCTTTATTGCAGCAAAAGTTCTTTCCATCCCAAGGGCAGATAAATATTTTTGTAGTTTCATATTTTTTAATTTAACTTTTAAAATCCATCTGGAATTTTGTTTGAATGTGTTGTTAAGGCCAGGATCTGTTTACTGAGTGAAGAAACAATTACCCTCAGATTCTTGAGCTAACTCTATTGTTTAATTTCATGCCCCATTGCTAAAATCACAAAATTATTGTGTGTCCTAGCAATATAACATCTTTGACCTTGAGTCCTCATAAAATACATTATTCTGGTTCCTTGGTTTAGCTGATGTATTTCAAGGACCAGAGTAATCTAGAGACCTTCATTTTGAAAGTGTTTACTCTAAGGATGTAAGTAAGTAATAAGGCACACAATACTTGATTTACTTGATGGCTTCTCCTAACATAAAATTCTATCACTCAGAAAATTTTACACATTAACTCACATGGACAATATTGTTTTAAAAATGTTCTTTAAGTAGAAAGATTAAAAAAATCTTGATTGTGTTCTTCTTTTATACTTAAATTGGACTTTATACTTAAGTTGGGCTTAACTTTAGGAACGATATATATATTTATATATATATATATATTTAAAAATTTTCCTTTGCATTTAAGATACCAAGTGATGACATTACTTATATATTAAGTAGTGGTATAGACCTGTGTCAAAGTACTTTTTCCATCATAGATGTTTTAGACAGAAATTTCACTGATTTATTCTAAAATTTTTAGAGCTTGTGTTAGTGTTCCTGTGGAATAAAACATGCAATGTTAAATGAATTCAGCTATTCTAAATTTCTGTTATTTGATCTAAATTGTAGGTAATGGCTCTAATACCATTGATAAGAAAAAAGTAAATTGCTTAAGTTTTGGAATTTAGTGTTAAGACATTCTGGTGATGCTTGTTAAGCTCTTTGAGTGGGTAAAGACTCTGGCTTCTCCCTTTTCTGTTTGGACATCTCAAAACACCAGTAAAGATTTTTTTCTTTTTGAGACGCTGAAGAAATATGTGTATACACTACTATTCAAACTCTCTCTATCTGAACTCAACAACTTAATAGGTTCAGATAAATTTTTAGATAAATCCCTGTATCTAAATTGTTGCTATTTGCCATCTAAAACAGTGGGATGAAACTGATTCCGTAATAAGCTATCCAGTTCAAAGACCAAATAAATTTGGATAGTGAGGTATATTTGTAATGTCTCATGCTAGGTTTCCTTTATAATGGATCACCCAAAGGGGGAAGATAAAATGGAAATACACTTTTAGATTCAAAGGACTGATGATCACCACATTGTCTGAGAAGCTCTGCCTTTTAGTTTCCTAGCGTTTCCTTAGGACTTACTGTGTTCTCAGACTTTAGTAGGTCTGGGTGGAATGGGGAACAGACTACAGTCACAACTAACTCAATAGGGACAGAGGTTTGCCCTCTTGAAATGGGCTTGTCAGAGCTGGAAGTTGGGATTTCCATGGCCACTAAGTGGCTTCAGTTGCCTGCAAGGAAAGGGTCAGGCCCAGAGATACTACAGGGGTGAAAACATTTTATTTTAGGAAAATAATTTTATTTGGGAGTATTTATTTTCTGAGCTATTTTGACGGAACCAGTTTGTTAAACTTAAAGACCTTTGAGGATCATCTCGTTTCATCCTCTCATTTTAGACATAAAGCATTTAGGAAGACTTCTCCAAGTTGACTCAGCTACATAGAGCAGAGTCAGAGCTAGAACCCAAGTCCCCTTTTTAGTTTTTAGCTAGTTTTTTAGCTATCAAATCAGTGATAACAATCTATTTTTTATTTTTCTGAAGTCACATTACAGAATTATGTATATATCCTGGAGAAAGTATGTATAGGAATATTGTGTTGAAGGCAGGTGGTGAAGTGGTTGCTGGTGGCCACCTTATGGGAAGGATCGAGCAATGGTAGTATTTACTGTCAATCAAGTTGAGCTTTTAGATTAATGAGCTGACCACTTGCCATGACCCAAAGTTGGGGAGTTTTAAAAATTCCTACTTGTTGTGAATGAGTCCTAGACTCATATACCTTAACTCCTTTTCTTCAGATAAATAGCAACACTTCTTTTCAAGTTCTTTTCTCTCTCAAGTTTTCTGTTGTTTTTGACTAATATTTAACCTTTAGAAAAGTGTTGGAAAACTTGTTTTTTGTTTTTTTTTTTTAAATCACAGACCAATAGAAAACACAACAAACAAATCTAAAACAAATTCATTTTATATCAGTTCAAAATGACTTATGGCAATATTGAATTTTTTTCCCTCTGGGCAAGGTAGGGAGGAAGCCAATAGTGTTCATCTCAACTACTTTTTATAGCAAGTTCAGGGAAATGTACAACTTTTATTTTTAAGCATTTATGCTAAGGTTATCTATAATTTATATATTATGGCTATTTCTAGAGAATAACAGAGATGAGGGAGCCTAAGAGGGAAGGAAAAGTGAAAGGATGGGGAGGAAAAGAGATAATCAGGATGAGAAGAGTGATGGAGAAAGAGCTACTAAATGAGAAAATGGGATACTTCTATCTAAGAGTGAAGGGAAAGAGAGAACAGACCAGAGAGCTACTTGAATAGGAGTGCGTGTGAAGGAAGCCATGGTGAGTGGACCTGGGGAGGGAGGGGAAGCATGTCCCAAGGGTAGAGAGAAGGAAAAGGAAAAGAGCAGTGGGCACATTTCTCTTCAAGGCCTCATAGGGCTTCCTCCACTAACCTTCCCATTCCCCTGGATTGTCCCATCTTCCCTCCTGTGCCTCAGCCCTAGTCTTCAGCCAGCCAGGAGCCTAGCTCTTGATCCATTGTAGCTCCTACGTGTTGTTCACTGCTTATTATGAATCTGCCAAGTGGGAGGTGCAGTGAGGATTGAATGATACAAGTAAGACCTTGAAAAGCTCTTAGAGCATGAGTTGCCACATAGTTATGTCCCCAAAAGTGGAAGCTTTAATAATAATTGTTATATTTCTGTAAATATAAATCATGTTTGAAACATTTAAATTGAGTCCTTGATGTAAAACTTTAGAAGTAGATATGTTATATAGTCATTTTCTTAATGGTATGTTGAAGCTGAATCGAATGAAAATCTAGTTGGTCTAGATTAAATCTAAATCCACCAAAAATTTTAATTATGTCTCATTTTCTCTTCCTTTTTGTAGTGATTTAAAGGGAGTGATAGTCACTCTGAGTGATGATGGTCACTTGCAGTGTTCATACCTGGGGACAGACCCTTCTTTGTTCCAAGCTCCAAAAGTTGAATCTAGAGAACTAAACTATGATGAACTTGATATAGAATTGAAAGAACTTCAGAAAATCATCAAAGATGTTAACAAATCACAAGGTATTTCATTTGCAGCTTTTTATTATTTGATTTTAGTATTCATTGTAAAATTTATATTATTTTGTATATGGATAATGTTTTGTACATATTAGTTGATTTTCTCCCCCAGGCTTAATTAAACTCATTTTTGTAAAAACAGCATTGCTCTTTAACACACTAGTCTTTGTGCTTAATTTGTATTTTATAGCTTCTGAAAAATATGTCCTATTTAAGGTAATACTTTTGTTAGTGTGTTTCAGGGACAGTGCTGAGTTTTTTTCTTTAAACTCTAAGAAAGGAACATGTATTTCTTTGGATAGTGGTTTTAGACCTTTAGAATTACATTAAGGTTTAGAGTGATCATTTATTAACTTCTAATATCCCTGAAAAAATTTTAGTTGCTTATTTTAAAAGAAACCAAAGCAGTATGTGAATTACTACTTTGTTACTAAAAATGTAGTCATTTGCAGCCTAGTGATATAATTTATGTTTGTAGTTAATTAGCGATCCAAATGGAGTGTAGCCTGTGGCATGCTGATTTCTAATGACTCAGAGGCTGATGATATTTTCAGTTCTTGAGTTTTGTATAACTCAATATTATCTTACTTCGGGATTCACAGGGGTATAATTTTACTGTAAATTAAAAGGAGAAACAAAACAGCAATCCTGCAGTTTGAGTTGGACATGTGAAAAGCATTACTTTAAGTTCCCTTCTCAGGGTCAGGTAAAAGTATTTTTTTAATGAGAAAAAATATGGACTATTTTCACTTAAAAGAAATGTTAAAACAAGCAGGAATAATAAAAGAAGCAGAGCATCAAAAGCCAACCAAAACAACAGAGCCAATCTTAATCCTAGTCCAATCACTTTCCTAGATTTATGTATTTTTGAGCCCATATTACCAAGAGACATTCAGAGGAATTTAGATAATATATTAAAAATATTAATATTAAAATAAAATTATTATGCTTTGGTTTTACACATTCTCTTAGAAAGTTTTGAAAATAAACAAGTGAAACTTAGGTCTTTTAAGTACCTCCAATTATTTAAAAACCCATTTGTTGTCAGGACCCTCATGTCAAATAGAGAATAGTTAAAACTGGATGTGTCATATTGCATATTTTTTTCCATTTTTGATACTAGTGTTTTGGGATTAATGGAATATAAGTCTCATTTTGTCACTTAAAAATGTAATTGGAGAAGAGTGGCATACATATGAAACATGAAATTTCCAGAGTTGGTTAAATAAGTTTAATGTGGCTTTTCACTACAAATTTTGTGTCTTGAGATTTTGGCCTTTCCATAAATAGTGTGCTAACGATATTTTGATTAACACTTGATTATGTAAAACATTTCTCAGGTAAATCCCTTACAGCTAAAAGTTATTTTTTGGTGGCCATAGTGATGCCCTTGGGTGAGAAGGGTTAGGCTGTTTTACTTGTCATTACCCTGATTCTTCTGTGTATCTTAAAATAAGTGCTAATTAAGCTAGGGATATACCCACAGATGAGTGCAAAGTTTATTATTTACATAACCTCAAAGTTAATATTTGAAGTTCTCTGCCCCTTCTTTGCCACCATCATTTGGTTTTATTCGAACAAAAGAAACCGAGACTCTTAAAAAAGAGAGACTTTTAACATATTTTATTTCTAGATATGGAAAAAATTTAGTATTCTCTACACTTATAAAATTGTGGTATATTTATTCATTAAAATGCCTGTAATCGGGCTTCCCTGGTGGCGCAGTGGTTGACAGTCTGCCTGCCGGTGCAGGGGACACAGGTTTGTGCCCCGGGCCGGGAAGATCCCACATGCCGCGGAGCAGCTAGGCCCGTGAGCCATGGCCGCTGAGCCTGCGCGTCCGGAGACTGTTCTCCGCAACGGGAGAGGCCGCAGCAGTGAGAGGCCCACGTACCGCAAAAAAAACCCCCCAAAACCTGTAATTATATAAAAGCACCAAATCATTTCATTACAGAAGATTATGAGAAGTTAAAACTCTGAACTTTTTGATGACCTCATTATTCATTTAAATGCCACCTATTTTAATACAGTGACTTTAACTTGCCAAAAAGAAGTTCATAGTCTTGTGGGTTATGTTCAGCACTTTAAAGCTTGTTTTATTTCTTCAAAGCAAGAATTGCAGCAAAATGTAAAGCCAATTTAAAGAGTATATTTTGTTTTACACATGGTATATATTATCTACTGTAATAAAAGTATTTTTGAAGCTGATTTTATGTGTGTAAGTTATATGAGGGATGTATGTTGTAAGCATGAAATTATAGTAATAATTTCTGTATGGCTTATGGATTTTGAAGCTTTTCATACTCAACTCATTAGTGAGAATCCTGCCTTGCATTTCTGTTACTAGTAGTCAACAACATCTATCAGTAGGCACTTTCAAAAACAGAGTTTCCTTATGATTGATTTAGACAGTTGATATGTTCTTTACTTGGGATGGATATGAAGTAAAGGGTACAATACTGAGATAGACTCCCACACAGCATACTTGTGTCTTCAGGAAGGGAAAGAGAGCAGTAAGACATGGGCGTATAAATGAAAGTCTTCACCCATTTGAAATATGTCTAGGATAACTAAGTTGCTTCTACCATTGAGTAGTAGAAACATTTGTACTTGGTAACCTTGTTGGAAGATGTGCTATTCGGGTTTATGTCTGGCTGCATATAACAGAATGCCTAAATAGGGTGGCTTAAATAAGGCACAGGTTTATTTCGTTCTCATGGAAAAGAAGTCCAGTAATGGGCAGTCCAGGGTTGATTTGGCAGTTCCAAAGTCATCAGGGACTCTGATTCCTTCTCACCCAGGGTCTTCTGTTGGTCTAGGATGGCTTCTGGAACTCCTGCCCTCACATCTGCAGCTGAGTCAGCCCACTTAACGATCTTTCCTGGAAGCCACATCCTGAACAGCTTCCACTTACATCTGACTGGCCACTCCAAGCTGCAAAAGAGCCTGGGAAATTTAGCATTTTGGTTGAGCACTTTGTTACTTAGGATAAAATTGGACTCTTCTTTAGTAAAGAAGAACTGAAGAATCTTTACTGGGTGGGCAACAAGCAGCCTTTTATACTCTCACTAAGTTGTGGAAATTCTTATTCCAAACAGTGTAATATTGGTGGGAATGCCTGGTGGCAATTGTAGGTGGTTCTTCTCTTTGTGAGACAGCTGATTCATGTGACATCATCCAGGTGCTTTCTATATTTTCAGTCAGCCATCCTCAGTGTGGGGGGATGTTTCCTCTCAGGGTCACAGGGTGATTTTAGCAGTTCCAGGCATTATGTGCAAGTATGATTTCCAGGGAAGAAGAGAGATATTTCTCCCAAGTATCCCCATTTATTAGGGAGGACTAGCTTTCCCAGAAGCATGTACCAGCATGCCAACTCCCACCTTTCCTCACCTCACATCTGCCAGGATTAGGCTCCATGATCACGACTAAAACAACAAAAGGTCAGGGGAGAAATCATCATGATGGGATTTGACCAATTCAATAACTTTGAGATGAGGTGAATGCCTCAACAGAATTAGTGTTCTGCCACAAAGAAGGAGGAGAGAAGAATGGATGTTAGGGGGACAGCCAATAATCTGCCATATATATATATATGTATATATATATATACACATATGTATGTGCATTATTTATGTTTCTTATTTATTTAGGATCTCTATAACTTGTTTTTAATACCTCATTATACACTATAAACATTTTTTAAATTGTGAAATTTTCAATTGTAAAGAGAAAATGAATATGGTCAAAATAATTCAGACAGTACTGAAAGCATAAACCCCAGCTCTTAGTTCCACTAGATTATTTAAAGGTAACCTTTATTAAAAGTTTTTGTGTATTCTTTGAGAAAATTTTCCTGTTTATATAATTGTTTTTACACAAATACATGTGTATTAGAGACATTGTACTACATCTTGCTTTTTTTAAATCAATAGCATATCTAGGATTTCTTTTCATGTCAGTATATAAAGATGGACAGCACTCTTATTTAGAGTTTTGGGTTTTGGACCATTGCACAGTATTGATATACCATAATTTAGTTAACTATTTCTCTATTAATAGAAATATAATTTAGATTTAGGCTGCTTTGTTTTTAATAATTACTAGCAACAGAGAAACTCCTTGGTCATGTCTATGAGTATTGGGTAAATGTTTGGGAGTAGAATTGTTAAGTCACAGGGTATATGAATTTTACATTTTTTTGGTGAATTTTACATTTTGATAATTATAGCCAGTTTACCTTCAAAAGAGTTGTACTCTTTTTGGCTTCTACCAGTAGCTAAGGATAGGGAATTGAAATTCCTGACACTGGTCAGTCAATGGGTCACATCTTAGCTAATATCTTTGGAAAAAGAGACAGTTTTTCTTTCTAGTAATGTAGAAGGGAAAGAATTAGCATAAAGCTTCTCATTCTGTAATGCCTCAGTTTTTTTTTCAACTCGTGAGTATATTTTTGATATATGGTATAGATAAACCTTAAAACAACTATATACAGCAAGTTTTACTTTATGAGTAAATATATTTTTTTCTCTTAAAATTACAGGTGTATGGCCTATGACCGAGAGAGAAGATGACCTGAAAGTCTCTGCCGTGGTTTCTCCTAACTTTGATTCAGTAACTGTAGGTGTATTTGCAGACTTTCAAAGGGTTTGTGATAGTGGCGGACTCTGATAAATTGGGATCAAAATGTATTGGTTTAAATTCTGAGCCTCCAAATAGAAACTTTAGGGAAGATAAGTTTTAGGCTTTGCTACTTATAGAAAAAAACATTTCTGAGTTCTTTGTGTAATAAGAAGTTCCTTAGGCAGGATTTCTGTCTTAAAAAAGGGGGAGGGAAGGGAAATGGTCAAAGAGGTTCTCACCATTACTCTGAATCTACCTACTTTTTTTAAAAAAACTTTTTCAGTACTGAGTATTGAGATAATCCTAATCCAGATAAACAATACTGACCCCACTAGATTTTTGTTGAAGGTTCAATGAGATAATGTTTATGAAAGGCATAGCTCAGGGTTTGGTAATTTATAGTCTTTAATACATTATGGTGGTTGTGGTGGGGAAGTAGTTTAAGAATAGAGTTGGGCCAGGAATTATTTTTTCTCTTATTTCTATCTGCGTGACCCAGGGCAAGGTATTCAATTTTCTTAGTCTCAGTGTTCTCATCTGTAAAATGGGAATAGTAATAGAATCCACTTTGTTGAATTATGGTAATTAACTAACAAATCATTATAATAATAAAATTACATTTTAATTCTTTTAAAATGATCATCACGATCATCACCACCACAACCACCACCACCACCACCTGCATTCTACTTGTCTCCTTCAGTGCCATATCCTTAGTGCCAGTCACATAATGGGTGTTCAGTATATATTCGCTCTATAAATGAATTAATAAAGCTGAGAAACAAGAAAGGAGGACTGTCCTTGGTTACGTTACCCCATCTCTTTGTTTAGTCTTCTGTACGCACTTGTTAGATTATGGTTGGTTTTCTCTCACTGCCTGCAGTTTAGGCAAAATATATTAAGTTTATCTATATCTGTACCAAAGTTGATCAATTTAGGAAAGTGATTGAATTCACTGTTTTTTACTCTGTATGGAATTTATGTCATATAATTTTTGCTTAGGAAATGACTTTGATATTTACGTATCACAGCATAATATAGTGAGTAGTTCCATAAGCTTTTCAAAGATTAATCTTAGTATAAACAGCCAACCCAAGTTGTGATAAACATTAACATTGCCATAGTATAGTAAGTTGGGTATACGTAAAAAAAGTAGGACTATATATGAAAGAAACATTCACCCAGCTGAGTCACATAGTAGAGGTACTGTTTAAACATTGGATATTCAGCACACACCATTTCTCACTCTACCTGAAGGGTGTAGTCGGAGTGGAACATTTTTGCTTAGTTAGCTGACAAATGTACACACATTTTTTTGCCTTGGAAATGATTCTTTTTTTCCTTTGGGCAACTTATATAATTTTTTCTAGGTTCTCTTAAACATAGGCTATTTGGATTGAAATTCCCTTTCTGTTCTTTAGCAACTTTTGATCTTTCTGAGGAAAGGCCTTATGTAATAGCACTGTATTGTAATATATATTTCCCTATCAGTAACCTGGAGTGGTTTTTCCTCTTAACTAGATGTCTCTTTTCAGCTTCATTTCCCCTTCTTACTATTTCTTTCCTTCTTAAGAGATTCTTGAGAGTATCATATTCATCCCATTGGAAAACATCAGTCCAACGATTTAGGTGGCTGTGATGCTATGCTGTCTTTGTAGAGCTACTTCTCTCTGGCTGTAATTTCATGTTTCCAAAGGACTTTTGTCCCTGAAATATCTAGGTGTTTAGATATGGATTGAAAAGAGCAGGAAACAGGAGATGTTGGTTTCTCTTCCAGAACTGCCGACAGCTAAATGTGAAACATTTCCTGGATTTTAGGTAGTACTAGAGCAAAAGGCCTGGCTTAATATTTTATTTTCAATCATTGTTATGAAAGCACACATCCAAAAAATAATATAATTAGTGTTAGAATGGGGGATTTTATAGAAGAGATAAACATCGCTATCCTCTCTTCTTGACTGAGAAGTTGGATCAAAGTTCATATATAGTTTCCTATGGAATCATAAATAGAATATGAATCTTCCAACTCTTAATTATGCTGATGGCCATTACATCATAGTGATCCCCACTGCTTAGAAGTGATTTAATTTTTCTTAGTAAAATAATTCCAAATAGGTTAACAAAGTACAATGGATTTATTCATTGTTGGACAGAGACTTCATGATCTTAATTGTTCCCTCAGGAATTCATGTGGGTATTATTAGAAAATATGTTACGCTTTGATCTTATTCTATTATAGAGTGACCATATTTTCCTCTCAACCTACCACTCTAAAAAAAAGTTATAAATTCTAAGGAAATGTTTGCTCTATTATTTTATATTCTGAATTCTTTAAGAGATAGGACCAGGTAACCAAGGCTGATGCTCAAAGAGTAAGAGTTTATGATATGCGCTAGGAAAAAAAAATACACTCCTACTTTTGTTTTATTTTCTAGATGTAAGGCCACTCAATCTTTATATCATTAGTTACATGTCTTAGATATCAATACATATTATTAATCAGAATAAAACATACCTTTGGCAAGCTAAAAATACAAGGACCTAAAAGAATGGTGTACTGTTTATATAGAAAATATACAGAAGTCTTCTTTTCTATAATATAAAGAATGAGTAAATAGAATTAGTTTCAGTTTTTAAGGACATTTGACAATAGAGTAGTTTGATAGTAAAATATGTGAACTTTTCTTCCCTTTTTGGAGTCGTGGGTTTTTAAATATTAGCTTGTGACTTTCCCAATGAAGCCATCCAAAAAGCCACACTGACTCTTTTAGTCTGCCATCAGAGTGATAAATCCTTTATAGTTTTTTTGGTGGTGAGAAGTATGTATCACACCTACTGTGTTTACTCATTGATGTGCAGTATTGAAACTATTCTTTCCTTCTCTTCTCAATTCTGTGTTCACAGCAATCTACTGATGTTGAAGTGGGAGCTGACCTTGTCCCTTCAGTCACAGTGAAGGTATTGTACATAGTTCTAGACCGTAATGTGAAAACAATATCACACATTTCATCACATCTGCCACTTGTCACCCTATAAGTAGCTCATGGAAATGTAAAACAAACACTTGGTGGGCAGAAGAACTAATAGACATTTACCAGAGAGAGCATCAAAATGGCCAACAGACACATGAAAAGGTGCTCAACATCACTGATCGTCAGGGACATGTGCATCAAAACCACATGAGATATCACCTCACACCTTAGAATGGCTGTCATAAAGAAGACAAGAGACAACAGGTGCTGGTGAGGATGTGGTGAAAAGGGAGCCCTTAAATATTGTTGGTGGGAATGTAAGTTGATCCAACCACTTTGGAGATCAATTGGAGGTTCCTCAAAAAAATTAAAAAAAAATCTGTATGACCCAGCAACTCCACTTCTGGCTATAAACCAAAGGAAATGAAAATAGTATTTCCCACGAGAGATATACACTCTCATGTTTATCGCAGTATTATTCACAAAATAGCCACGATGTGGAAACAACCCAAATGCCTATCGATGGATGAATGGATAAAAAAAGATATGGTACATATACACAATGGAATATTATTCAACTATGAGAAGGAAGGATATCCTTCCATTTGCAACATGGTTGGATCTTGAGCACGTTATGCTAAGTAAGATAAGTCAGACAGAGAAAAACAAGTCCTGTATGATATCACTTATATGTGGGAAT
Organism: Aethalodelphis obliquidens; assembly: GCF_003676395.1. Taxonomy (NCBI): domain Eukaryota; kingdom Metazoa; phylum Chordata; class Mammalia; order Artiodactyla; family Delphinidae; genus Aethalodelphis; species Aethalodelphis obliquidens. The sequence goes on along the minus strand of NW_020837949.1, from coordinate 43,481,060 downwards.
CTAAAAAAGTTAAGCCTGTAAAAAACAGAGGGTAAAATGGTGCTTACCAGGGGATTGGGGGCGGTTAAGAGTGATGATGTTTAAGGGCACAAACTTGTAATGAGTAGTAAATAAGCCATAGAGATCTAATGCACCGTATAATGAATATAGATAATATTGTACTATAATTATGTAATGTGATAAATATCACTGCCTAGGCAATCATATTGCAATATATAAATGTATCAAAGTAACATGCTGTACACGTTAAATGTACACAATGTTACACATTAAATTTATTCAATTAAACAAAAGATTTCTTGGTTAAAAAGTTAAGAAAAAGAAAAAGCCAAACAGTTGACATTTGTAAGTTTTCCTCAGCCTTGAGTAGTAAATAGATAGCCTTTATTGTTTACTACAAATATAAAACTAGTAATTGCATTTATAGCAATATGTATATAACAAAAAATTGTTATGACTTATTCCTACCATTAATTAAATGTGTAGTGTGATTAAGGGTCTTTTTTCTAGAAACAAAATTAGTATTTAAATATACTAAAGGAATTGTGTCATCACATTCATAGTAGACCAAGCAGTTGATTGTATTATCATATATATATTGGGGAATCATATGAATGTTAATAATATCTTTCTTCTATGTATGATTATGTGTGTGTTTGAAAAGAATTTCCAGCCATCTATCTGCCATAGTATTAACTTTAAATGGATGTATTTATGGCAAGAAAATATTAAATGAAGAAGCCACAAAATAGAGTAGTGACAAATTGATAGTCCCCAAAAAATAGAATATGAAGGATGTGGTTTTGGTTAAGATTTTTAGTCCTGCCATTGTAGAATTTTAGAACTAGAACTCAAATGTAGAACCCTCTTAAGGCATTTAGATTAAAGTGTGGTAATAAGTCAGCACATTATTAAGCTGAAAATATTTATCACTGCCCAGACTTTGGAGCCAGGGAAAGTTGTGGATCTTGGCGATTTGCTAAGTCAAAACTTGGACAGGGCTTTATATTTTCTTAGATTATGGGTTGCTGTCCTTGGAGGAGTTTGACAGGGCACCAGGCTTTACCAATTGTGTTCGCTTATGCTAGACCCAGCGAGTGGCCCAAGTGTGGGGATCTTTGGTAGAATTTGAAGGGAGCCGAATCTTATAACAGTTTCCTAAGCTAATTTTTTTGGATTCTTGCCACTGGTAGCAAGGGTGGTCTTTTCCCAGTCTCCATTCCCCCTGTCCAATCAAAGGCTCTATCCCATTAATACTTCTGAGTCTGGAAAAGCATTAGTGGCAAGAAATCAATCATTTAAGAAAAAAAACCCAACAACCCTGTAGCGTTCCAGCAATGATCTATAGACTTCTGTGTAGGGAAATCTCTTTTATATCTATCTACTGATACTGTTCTGACACATAACATAATAATTCAGGAGCACACTGCAAATTGCAAAAAGAAATCTTGTACCTAAACCAGATAACTTTGCTCATGCTAATTTTTTCCCTCACTACTAGTTACTGCTATAAATAAATACACATTTCCCTCCCATGCCGTTCTTAAGCTTTCATGTGTAATAGCCACCTTAAAATGGTGGCATGACACTATTGGAAAATTCTCCTTCATTAGGAGAATAACATTTAACTATGTTTGAGAATGGCTAAGTCACAGCTCTCTTCCTTATTGCCATTATAAAAGAATGGGAAAGAATGCGACACACAAGAGTTGTACAAAATCAGCTGGACTTAAGCAGCAGACACCATGACTTCCTGATTCTGCCTGACAGTTCCTATACAAATTTCTGTTATAAATCTCTCCTTATAGCCTTTTATAACAACAGCAGCCAAGATATATAACCATGGAAGTTTCCATCATAATAAATCCTGTTAATTGAGAAAATTTTTCCATCCGTTCCAAGTGAATGAAGATGTGGCTACCTTGAGTGTGTGTGCGTGATGCGTGACCATCTATCTATTGCAGGCAACTAAGGCAGAGTGGTTGTTAATACCTGGCCTTTGGAGTCATGTTTATATATCTAGGATAAAAATTTAGTATTATGTTTCCTGAGGATCATATTTTATTTTGTTAGAAATGGAAAATAGCATGGAAAATTCAGATATTAATTTTCATATTTCCCCCTTAATATAATTATTTTTCTCTTAAAATATGAGGTTTATGGTCTAGCCAAGTCTTTAACTTTTTTTTTGGCTCAAACACAACTCTTCTTTGTTACTGTAGTTATTTTTGTCACACATCTTCTTGATTCACTTTTGAAAGTGCCTAGTCCATTGTTGGGATTCAATAGATCTGTGTATGAGAGTTATCACCATTGATCTTGCATCTAAACTAAATGCAAGCACTTGTAACAAAGTAAAATTGTACGATTGTTGTCTAAGTACATGTTGTTATGCCAGGCAGAGTCAGAACGTCTGCTGTCTTAAAAATGGCTTATTCTACCTCAAGGATTTTTCATTTTCATTTTTAAAACTAACCTCTCACAAGATGTTCCTGGTCATAGTTTTCAGCTCTCTTGCACATGTTGGCTGGATGGTCTTAGACGTATTATTGAGCTTCTGTGAACCTCTATTTTTAAACTGTAAAATGATGGTACTTCTTCATTTGCAGAGTTATTTTGGGACTTAACCACAATTGATTAAGAGTGTGGGCTCTGGATTCTGACAGACAGAAGTTAAATTGTGCTTCTTCCACTTATAATCAGAGTAGCGTTAGTCAAATTATCTAGCTTCTCTGAGCCACATTTTTCTCTTATGTAAAATGGTATATTGTGATAGTACCTGTTTCACAATGTTGTAATGATTAAATGAGATAATACACATAAATAATTTATTAGCATGGTTTCATGAATATAGAAAGCTGCTAATGGTTATTATCATTAATTTTATTTAAAAATATATGTACAGACCAGCATATTATTGTTAACAGTAAAATATTGAAATTGCGTTCTGTTTATTTAGTGGAATAGCTATCATGTCTACAGCACATGCGTACTTTCTTCTTCCCATAATAACCATCAGTGTTTTATTAAAAAGGTATTATGCTTTTTATAATGGTCAGATATCATTACAGAATCTTTGTGGTATGCAGATTTCCCGCCATGTATTCCCAGGGCTTATAAAGTAAAAATTGAGTGTTCATTGTTCATTTGCTGTGTTTATTGTACTTATTTGCATCAATAGTTGTCCTTTAAAATTTTTACTTTGCAAGTCAAAAATTTTGTGCTTATTTTAAGTTGTACAGAATATCCACATCATTTAAAATTAATACAAGACATTTACTGAATCTAATTATATGTGTATAATGTTTGTGGGCCAGATGTATATTCTTGTATATTGTTTATCTATAGTATGTATGTATATATATAATTAAGGAATAGTTGATACATGCCTTTTACCTAAGAGAAAATTCAAAATGACTTTTCTTAAAAATTAAGTATGCCCTTGCATTATGTCAATTAATAATGGAATGTATCTGTCTCATATACTAGAGTCTAGTAACTAGACTAAATTATTCCATAGCAAAGGTGCCATGTATAATAGAAGAGTGCTTCTCAACTCTGGTTGTAAATAGCTATCACCTGGGGAACTATTAAAGCAATACCAATACCCAGGTCTACTCCCAGAGATTGTGATTTAGTTGGTCTAGCAACTCTACCTGGCCAGTGACTGTGATAAATCTGGTTTACCATGTGGATAAACTCATCCAAAGAGACTGTTCAAAGAGGCTGGGGCTTTTAGGAGGCAAAATCCAAAGAGAGAATGTTCCCAGTGGAAGCCAGATCTTTAAGCTTTTTCTTTGATGCCCCTAGCATTGTGGCCCAGTAAAGATCCTTGGGCCTGATGGATTCTATTGACGTTCCTCCTCAGGGTGAGTGAGAGAAGTCCTGGCCTTCTCTACCCATACCCACCCTATTTCTCAGTCAAACTGTTAACCCAGAATTCATAGCTATTAACTCTGACTGGAATGGGAATTATCATTCCAAGCATCATCAACTAAGAGCACCAGTTTGGAAATGCAGCCAGCTTAGAAATGCAGCAGTCATTATTGCCATTCTTTGATATTTTCTAGAATTAGTTATGTCAGGTATTTTTGTATTAAGCCGTGGAAGAAAATGTAGTGCTTTGATATGTATTTAAACTATTGATAGTAAATACCTACCTAGAAAGGAAATCTTTAGAGCGTAACTTGTGTAAAAGGTAATATACTGATACTAGATAAAATAAATAATTCATGATGCCACATCTATACATGTAAAGAAGAATGAACACATATAATATCTCATGATGTAATTATTCACCAGACATGAGGGCAGATGTTTTTGGTCTGCTTTTGAGAGAACATTTTTTAGTAGCTTTATTGAGATATAATTCACATACCATACAATTTGCTCTTTTAAAGTGTACAATTCAATGATTTTTAGTATATTTGCAGAGTTGTAGAATGATGACCACAATTTAATTTTTGAACATTTTTGTCCCTCCAAGGGAAACCCCATATTCATTAGCTGTCACTTGCTGTTCTCTCCATTCCCCCACCCCCAATCCCACTACTATCCCAAAGCAACTACTAGTCTATTTTCTGTCTCTGTAGATTTATAGATTTTCCCACTCTAGATATCTCATATAAATTGAATCATATAATATGTGGTCTTTGTGACTGGCTTCTTTCGCTTAGCATAGTATAATGTACCCATGTTGTAGCATGTGTTAGTACTTCATTTCTTTTTGTTATTATTAATATTATTAAATATTATTCTGAATAACATTTCATTGTAGAGACATACCATATTTTGTTTGTCCATTCATCAGTTGATGGACACTTGGGTTGTTTCTAGTTTTAGCTATTATGAATAGTACTGCTATGAACATGTGTACAAGTTTTTGGGTGGACATATGTTTCATTTCTCTTGGCATGGAATTGTGAGGTCAGATGGTCATTTTATGTTTAAGTTTTAAAGAAACTGTCAAACTTTTTTCTTGAATGGCTATACCATTTTACATTTCCATCAGCAATTTATGCAGGTTCTAGTTTCTCTACATTCTTGCTAACACCTGTTTTTGTCTGTCCTTTTGGTTATAGCATTTAAGTAGATGTGTAGTAGTATCTCATTGTGGTTTTACTTTGTATTTCATACAAAGATTTTGAGCATTTTTTCACGTGCTTATTGGCTATTTGTACATCTTCTTGGAGAAAAGTCTGTTCAACTCCCTTGCCCAGTTTCTAACTGAGTAGAACTTTTTAATCTACTACCTATGTTACAGGTTATGTTTTGTGACAGCTCATTTTTTTTTCTCAGATGGTATTTCCTAATTATTTGCTAATGATTTTTTAAGTAGTTGTGATATTCTATCAATTTGGAAAAAATGTAATATTTTTATTAATAACGATTTCTATTTTCTCAGGTCACACTGCAGAATCGAGTGACATTACAAAAGATCAGATTATCGGTCTATGTACAACCACCTTTAGTATTGACTTGTGATCAGTTCACCTTTGAATTTATGGGTAAGTGTTTTGTTTTGGCTTAAAGTCTATCAGGGTATGAGGTTTTTTTTAATTAAAATTTTTTTTATCAGTGGGTTTATTTCATGGCTCTATTTCTTGTCTGAATAGTGAGACTGGTATCTTCCTGAAATCAATGATTGTGTTGTTTTGCTTATATTTTCCCTCCAAACATCAAGCATGGACATTCAGTGAATGGCTGTTAAGTTGAAGTAATTACAGATTTTCAAGCGCTTTTCTTAATAATTGTACTTAAATACTATATTTTGGAAGGCTTTTTTATTGGTGTTTCTCTAGTGAGCTATTTATTGAATCTGTAATGTTTGAAGAAAGAATATTGGCTTTGGAGTCTGGCCTGAATTTGAATCCTGGCTCTGACACTCAATGTGTAACCATGGGCAAGCTACTTTAGTAATTACTTGGAGCCTCAGTTTTGTTTTGTTTTAATCTGCAGAAAGGGGATAATGATATCTGTGTTACAGAACTGTTTTAATTAGAATTTAATCAGAAAATTAATTGGACTTAATTAGAAAATGAATCTATGTAAGGTAACTGTAATAATGCCTAAGATTTCTTTGCATAGGGTCTCTCTTACCACTTACATCCAGTTGTCATTAGTCCTGTTAAAATGATTTCTGAATTATCTTTCAAGTCTTTTTCTGTCTTTCTTCACTGCTACTGTTCAGCTGGGAACCCTATGTCTTATTCACAAAAAGCAAGAACATATCTCTCTTTTTTCCTTTTTATAACCAACCCCTACCTTAGGTGCCCGACAGATAGTAGAAACTCAGTAAGTATTCATTGCATCAGTGAATGAGTGATTGAATGGTTGAGGTAAACTTGTAGGTGATATCTCACTTTAGTTTTTAATTTTTCACAATACTTCCAACTTGTCTTTCTAAAACACATTCTGGACCATTAATTTTTCAAGTTAAAAACCTCTTATAGCTCTCTAATGCAGGTTGGAGGTCAAATACATGAATATGGAAGGCTATGCACAATCTGCCAAGTTGCCACAGTTTTAGTTACATCCATATCCAATTCCCCCTTTCATTTTCTCCTGCAGTCTGTGTTCTAGCCATGATAAGGTACTATTTCCCACTCCCAAGTTCTCTTGCCCTTTGCGTACCTTTTGCTTTGTTCATGCTGCCTGTTCATTTGAGTAAAGAGAAGCAGTGGTGTAGAATGTTAGGTACTCTTGTTCTGGAGTCAATTCCCAGCTCTGTATTAGCTATATGACCTTGGGCAAGCTTTTTAATCTCTTTGTAGCCATTTTCCTCATGCACCAAAAAATGGGAATAATAATAATACCCACCATGTAGGGCTGTTGTGAGGATTAAATGAGTTAATCTATGTAATTGTTATGTAAAGTGCTTAAGACAGTAGCTGGCATGCAGTATATATCTAATTTTAACTGTTTGTTAATAATAATTGTCCAAAATTATGTAATATATTATTTTTACATTGCTTATAGCACCAGAGATGACTAGAACAGTAGGCTTTTCTGTTTATCTGAAAGGAAGTTATTTACCATCTGAATTGGAAGGAAATGCTGTTGTTTCTTATTCCAGACCTACAGGTAAGCATACAGTTGTTCATGAATTTACAAGCCTAATCACTTCTTTTAAGTTTTTGGAGTTATGAGTTAAATGTTTAAGTGTTTAAAATGGGAAAACACATTGTAAAATATTATTAAATGAAAAAATATTCTTTTCTAGTGTTAAATAAAAATGTATGTTCAAATTACTTTGATGTGTTATGAATAATTAGTGATAGTCTATTTAGCTGATTTCCATATGTAATGTTTGATTCTATCTTTTCAATTAATAGCAAATATGATGTATTTTTATTCCCACTAGAAGAATGTTATCTAGTCAGACTTCATGTATTTGAACTAAAGAGAAAAACCTAGTCTGAATTAGTAAAAAAGACTATTATGGGTTGCTGTAATATTAAGTCAGTCTTCAGAGTTTCAAACACTGCTTTAGTGATTAAATAAAACTATTATCTTACATGTTAAAATATTTAAGAACAGGATCTGTATTATTTCAAGAAACTCTTAATAGATCAAAAATGTTATCTTTAGTCCAGTGAGATCTAATTATTATAAATTTCAACTTGGGTTCAATTTTGTAGTTTTGTGTGTGTGTGTGTGTATGTGTAGTGAATTTTTCATAGTAACAGTTTGACAATTAGTTGATTGATAGAATAAGAATAATTAGTTATTGCTTTTTTTAAAAACATTTCAATGTAGTGTAACTGATAGGGTATTTCAACAATGTTGCATTTGTGTTTTTTAAGCATTTCTGTACAGTTTTCTTAATTTAAAAAGCTTAGAGATGCCTTATTCATATTTTTTTCTCTCTGTTGATACCTACTTTGCTTACTTAGCAATGTTTTTATGAAACTGATGCAACTACCTACTGTGCTAACAAGGCACCTTGGCAATGTTTTTAATAATAGTAGTTCTTATTTTGTCTAAGTGAATTTTCTGTTTTATGCATTGACAACTCTATGCTTGGAGGTGATTTTGTAACTTTAGTACATGTTTTCAAAATCTGTTTCTCCTTCTTTGTAAGTTATTTTGCTTTAAATTATAAAAAAAATCATTTCTGGCCAGAAGTAACCACTTTAACCATTTACCTGTATTTTCAAAATTTGGGGTAACATAAATATTTTATGGTTAAATGGCTTTGCGAAAGCTGGCTTTGGAGAGAAATACAAATCTTCTGTAAGGGATCAAAGAATGATGGACTTCTTAGTTGGATGTTTCTGAAAAGAGCATTGAAATGTTCAGTGTTATTTTAATTTTGAGTTGTGAAATAAAAAACAGGAAATGTTGGCTAAAATCTCTAGATCATTTATCATTAACTGAACATCTCAATAATCATAGGCATGATTATACTTTTTATCTTTGTTACACCTTGTGTATGTAGTTATAGAGATTGTTGATGCCTTAATTCAACTCGTTATTTCATTTGCTTTCAAAGAAAAGTAGTGATAGTGGTTGAAAATAAAGAAATGGATTACCTAGCAAGTGGACAAAAGGCTTAAAAATTCATTACAAAGTTATAAAATCATTCAGTGAGCTTATGGTTGCACATACCATTTTTAGCTATTATGCTTTTCTAAAGACAGAATTTGAAAGACTATAAATTGTTACTAAACCAAAGAGCATAGGCATTAATTGGTTGAAAGTTAATTAGAAGTTAAAGTAAAAACAAGTCTATAAAAGTAAAAGAATACCATGACAAGCTGAAAAAAAATAGACATTGTTCCATAGTAGTATCTATTAACTAAAGTTATAATATAAGCAAGACTAACTGGAAATATTAATATTATATATTTGTCTTTCACTCAGATTTTTTCCAAAAAATTCATTTAATGCTCTTGATGTCATTTACATATTGAGTCTGGTTTGCTTTTGGCTAGATCATGTATCTTTACCTGTTTTTGCCACATTTATACTGGAATAACACCCTCTCATGGATTTCTGAGAATGGATGAAATATATTGTTAGATTTCATTTATTCATGTTACATTCTTCAATTGTGAATCGGCTTATCTTTATTGGAGGGCCATTTAAATCATCTGTAAGAATCTTCAAAATTTTAAATTATATTTTAAGCAGATATGTGTTAAGTTTGTGTTGTAATTTTATAACAGATAATTTGTTACATTTTCTACCCTATCCCTTTTTGAATTGCCTCTGATGGATAGATCGAAATCCTGAGGGTAAGTGAAAAGATAATTTAGAACAAAATGAATTTCAGAACTGAAATTTGGTCAGTTAATTCAATTGGTATTATACCATGAATGAATTCTTTTTATGGACTACTGTTTTAACTATAGCAACCTCTTTAGGGTGATTCAGTGCCTTGATCTGGCTATGGAGAAGCTAGTATATGTTTCCACTTATAGATACTTGTTATTCATTATTAGTTGTTTCAGAGTCATGAGAAACAATGAAGCTCCATGACTTTTTTGAACAAAACCAAAGGCACCACTGACAACTTATTTTTGTAAGTCATTGGTGATTTACCTGTATGCTCAGTTATCTTGGTTTACTTAAAAAGAGTAAGGAAAAAAATTCTGAATTCTAAATTCTATGATTCTGTATACCCCAAAATATTCACCTCTTTGATCAGAATGCCATGTGTACTCATTCTATGGGCCTATTTCTTGTCTTGTTAGAATTTGTGGGGGAATATCATCAAGGGACTGACCCCTTGAACTTGCCTGGGTCAGTGTTGTCACCATTTTGTTTTCCCCAAATCCTTTGTTTATTACTCTGCTATAATACTTATCATACTATGAATTTCATTAAGTTTGTTCCTTAGGTTCCCCTAGTAGATTTTTGAGCTCTTTAAGAGCAGGGTTCAAGTACTTAGGATTGTATAGTATCTGGTTATATGACAGGTACTCTATAAGGATCTTCTACTTTGATTATTTTTCCTCCTAGACACAGACTTAATGTGATGGTTTGTCTTAGTTTAATAGCCATTTTAGATTAGTATTAGGTAATATTAATTAGTAATAATTAGATAAATAAAATACTTAAAAATAATGGCATTATTTACTCATAGTTTTGGTGGTGCCAACAACCTGAGTTGCATAGTGTCTGGGAGGTGAATATATATTTATATGAGAAATATTTTAATAGAAGTAAGCTTTTAGCTTAATAGTATAAAGTATGCTTGTCAAATTAGAATTTGGGTTATTAAAAATAATTTTAATAATGAATATTTACATTTTACTTTGCAAGATTTCATGTAACTGATAAGATTTTGCAATAACTTTTATAAAATACAATATTATTATTTAAATTATTTGTTTTGAGTTTTAAAAAAATCAGTAAAGGTTATTATTGAAAGGAATTTATTTCCTCTTACTAAAAATTCAGATCAAACCATGAGAAAAAAAAATCACAATATATGGAAATTTTAGTATTTCAATGCAAACCTGAAGCTGGTTTTAATAATCTCTTATTATATATTTTAAAATTATAATTAAGCTTCAGGGAGTAGAGTTGAAATATTCAGCTTTACCTAGTAGGCAAGAAAATAATATGTTGCCACTTAGATCTTACTTACATAAGGCTTCAAATTTCAAAGACTTTTCCATTTTATTGGCCTGATCTGTTCAGGCTGTATTGCAGATAAGCAGTCCTGCTTTTACATATGGAAAAAGAGAAGCAAACGAGGTTTTATGTTGTCCCATAAGAGTTTGTCTCCATTATTTCTGCATTAAAGTTACATGACATGGGCAGTGTAAAACATGACTGCAGATGGAGCACAGTACGTAGCCAGACATAACAGGAAGGGATCAAGGAAGTTCTGGCTACCAGACATTGCTACTGCTTTGGGGTTCCTTGTTTTCAATAAGAAATGACTCTGGCAGGCCCCTGGAAAGAGTTCTAAAGGCATTATGTAGATGTGTAATATATAGATATAGTTATTCTACTCTGGTATATAAGTTCTTTTTTCTTTTTTTTAAAGCACATTTTGGCATCCCTCTTGACAGTGATACTGGTCTCTTGGGTGTGCCAGGGGTAATTAGAATTCTCTTCCTGGAAAAATTGTTCTGTCAGGAGTGATTTTGATCTGAATTTTCTCTCTAAGTGTTAAATAATTTTGTGATTAATTGCACCATGGTAGTTGCGACTATCCATTTCCTCTAGTAGGCTAGAAGGGGAAGTGTTTGAAGGAGAGGTGATTATATTTGTTTAAAAACTGTAGGAAAAGTCAGTGTGATGAGTGAGTAGGCCAATATTTGAGTATTACAAATGACCAAATTCTTCTTTTCTCTCAGCATTATATTCAGAGAGTTGAATAAGCCAAATAGAGACTGTTTTGCCAACTAAATATCACTGATGGTAGGCAGTTAGGATCAGTTAGGCTCTTTCAACTGAGTTGAAAGCTATCCTACTAGCAACTTTGGAAAGTCTTTAAGTGCAATATAATTCTTTCCTTCCTTATTACAGATACACATATGCATATACTCACACATACCTCTACATGTTTCTGGCTTCAGGTTCTTAGCTACAGTTATAGCCTGAAGAGTAACTGGTAGCCAAATCTGCATTCCAAGTTTCTTAAGAAAATGTAAATCTCAATAGAAATGTGCCACTGATAAACTCCATGTCTAAATACTAGACATTATATTTTGAAATGTTCGGGTTTTAATTTGATGGGAAGTAATATAAAATATTGGCAGTATAATTTTTCTTTTTAAAGGTATGGTTTCCTTAAACTGGTTTCTAAAGGATTTCATACTCTTTTTCCCCCCAATGGTAAAACTTTTCAAGCTGCCATCATTTAAAAAATAGCCATAATCATTTTATTAAGTATGAGTGTCATCATTTTTCAAAGTAATGTTTTCCAAATGTCCTGTGAAACAGGTTTACAATTCCTGGAGAGAAAAGAAATTCTGGAGGGGTTCTTCAAATCTTAGCAACTGCAGACCATTGCCCTAGTGTGTGATATTGTCATTAACTGACTTAACTGAGCTGTGAATTGAGTTACAATGTATTTCCCTTCTTGGGTTTATTAGTGCTTGCAATCCATTTGTTTCAATTTCTGAAACATTTATACACCACCAGTTTCTTTAGCTCTGGGTTCTTGGAGTTTTAGGGTAATAATCTAAGTAACATAAGGCTAGTGTTGTTGATCATGATTAATTTTGTTTGACCACAAATTCAGTCAGTACCTGGTCCAAGTGAAGTAGAGCCACAGTTTCAGCAGTGTAGTTTTAGAAGAGCATTTACAGCCAAATTTTATTTGAACAATTAGCTCAGACTTTGGTTGAAAGTACATAGAAGATAGCTTCTCTTTGTGCATGTACAGGATTGTCAGAAGATGAAGCATTTTTTCCCTGTTATTCTATTCATTGAAAATGAAGGAACTGGAACTAGGTTTCAGTTTCCTTGTTCTTTCCAGACTGCATCTATTAATTGAGGCTGTAATTTATATATTGTAGAGGAAAAACATTAGTAGGTATATTTCCATAATATGGGGATATATGGAATATATGAAGTTGGAAAAAATAATGCTTTGTAATATTTTTTGTAGTGTTATTGATAGTTGTGGTCTGAGCAGTAGCTTAGATCACGTTACCATAATATTTTGAGTCAAAACATTTCATCATTTTAAAGTACAAATACACATGCCTCTAAAACCTCACAAAATGTCAGGAAATAATACCCTGGGACTTCTCTGAAGAGACACCAGTTATAGTTTGCATCTAGGATTCCAGGAGAAGTGAATTTAACATCTGTTGGTTATGAGCAAAAAATGAGCTATGTAAAATTTGATGGATAATAGATTATGTTGAAGAGAATGACAAATATGCTCCACATGCTCTGAAAAAGTATTTAATTGGCTTCATATATCAATATGCTTGCCATTGTTGATCTCTTACTATCCTAGTGAATAAGTAGTTCTGAAAAGTGTACTCCCAGCTTGGTTATAGAGTAAACCACACAACTCCAATTGGCATTAACAAAATATATTGCTAATTCTAGGAATCCTATTTGGGATCATGTCTCCAAACTTTACTGCTTCCGCTTTTGCTATTTTTAAGCTGCTCTCTGACTCCACCGTAAAGAAATAAAGGAATTAATGTGTGGATCTATCCAGTAGAGTAGAACATTTTAAGTTTTCCTTTTTTCTACAGTAGTTTACTAAGATATAGTTTTCTGTATATTATCTTTTGTCTTACCCAGTCAAAAATAGAATCCTAGTATAAAAGGAGAGAGAACTAAAGTTGTAGAATTGCTTTACTTGATTTATAAGTAGAGAGCTTAATTTGCTTTGGTTTCAGTTTCATTCTTTGTAAAAATATTAAAAGGAATGATTTTTAAAAACTTTAACTTCTGATATAAAACTCTTCATTGTTATTTATTTATGCAGTTACTTATTTCAATATACCTATATACTTTCTGAAAAAATTTGAGAATTGAATGACTATGTAAGCCTTTCAAAATGTTGCTTAATAGTGATATGTAAAGTTAAATGGATTGAGAAAAATTCAATTTGTATGAAAGTAATATTCTTCATATTGATGTGTAAAATGACATTAGAATGAACTTCATTAGAACTTCAGTAGGGCAAATTCTGCTTTCATGCTCATAATTTATTGCAAATTGTTAATTGTATTTTGAATCTTCAATAAGTAAAAAAACAAAAATTAAAAAATTCGGGGGGTAAAGAAATGATTAGATATGGTCATATAGAGTCTTCCTGATATAAATTTCATATTCTTTGCTCGTTTTAGCGGATAGTCTTGGGTTAGGGCTAGAGCTTTGAAGGTCTTAAAGACAGTTCAGTAATTGAATATAACTACATATAATGTTTTATATAGCATTCAACTGTGATGATTTTTAAAATATGATATTACTATTAAAGGCAGAGTTTACCCCATGCTCCTTTTTAAGATTTTATTTTTGCCTTGCACTTTTTGACAATAAAGTAAAAACATAAATTATGATAATGCTTTCTAGTTATTTCAGTTATGCTAAATGAAATGGGCAGGTAACAAACATTTAAACTAAGATATGTTGCTACTATGTACTACTATTAGTAGTACAATATTTTTCTTATTTGTCAAATTTATGAATATATGTTTCTCTTTATTTCAGGCATTCCTCGAGTTAGCCAATGTAAGTTTAGACTTCCCCTGAAATTAATCTGCTTACCAGGCCAGCCTTCAAAAACTGCAAGCCACAAACTAACTATTGATACCAACAAATCTCCAGTCAGTCTTCTCAGTCTCTTTCCAGGTAGGACTCTTGAAGTAACATGCCTGTAACATCAGAAATGTTAAGAATTTAGAATGGAATCCTTCATCAGCAGGTAATGATGGGGTAATTATCAGATAATTGTTAAGTCAGAATATAAAAGTGCCTCAAGGATTTTTTCGTTCTGTTTGCGGGTTCAAAGGAAATAGCTTATATCAACAAGGTAATAAAGCGTACCTTTTAAGTTTGATTAAAATTATTATAATCATTATTTTGCTTCAGTATTCAGAAATGAAAACATCAGATGTTCCTTTTTAGACTGTGGAATTTTTTGGCTTGGAATGTAAATATTTATTATTCATCTTTATTGTAGGTTTTCAAATATATCCCTTTTCTAAGCATGTAAATATTTATTATTTGTCTTCATTGTAGGTTATTGGAAAGGTACCTTTTAAAAGCATATTCTTATGCCCCTGAAAAGTAACCTCATAAGTAGGTACTCTATGTGGTTGTGCTGTCTTCAGCAGCTGGAGGGGGCAATGTTCATTCTTTGCCTCCAGTGCTTTAGAAGGGGCTACATGTATAAAGCTAGAATATCACAGTGAACATTATTGGTAATTTGTGAAGGTGTGACTTTCTCCAGGTGTTGGTTTTTCTTTTCGAGTAGCTTAGAAAAGAGAGAGGCATTGATTGGATAAAACATCTTTAGTTGCCAGGGTTTCTAATGTGTCGCATCTATTACCTTTCTTGGTGATGAGGTGGAATTAAAAAAAATAATCTGGGAATTAAATCGACCCTTTTAAATCCATCATTAAAAATCAGCACTGTTGACTGTAAGATGCATCTTCATCCTTGCATTAGTGAATGGATTTAGAATACAAGTATTTCCCACAAGGTTTAGAAATTTATGGTAAGTCAACTTTAGTGTTATTACCTACTTAAAGTGATTAAAATTTATTTTTCATTAATTTGAAGTGTTTTTAAAAGCTTTATTTATATATAACTCTATGAAAAATCTCCAAGATGCTCTTTATTACAGTTAATCTATTTAGTTTGAATGAGTTTGAATGAATGAGAGTGTGTGTGTGTGTGTGTGTGTGTGTGTAGTTAGCAAATAGTTTTGTACCTTTTGGTTTCTAATTCCCTTTCATTCCCTTTCTTCTTCGTCAATTTTCTTATAACAAATTTGGATTATAAAAAAGGCAGAGAGGGGCTTCCCTGGTGGCGCAGTGGTTGAGAGTCCTCCTGCCGATGCAGGGGACGCGGGTTCGTGCCCCGGTCCGGGAGGATCCCACATGCCGCGGAGCAGCTGGGCCCGTGAGCCATGGCCGCTGAGCCTGTGCGTCCGGAGCCTGTGTTCCGCAACGGGAGTGGCCACAACAGTGAGAGGCCCGCGTACCAAAAAAAGAAAAAAAAAAAAAAAAAAAAGGCAGAGAGTCACTACCTTTATAACATCTTATGCAAACATACTAGTTCCTTGGTCTCGTATTCTATCCTGACAACATAGTTGGAAATTGTATGTTGCATACCAAATTTATTGATGCCTTTGAAAAATGTTTAAGACTCTGGCTTCTGAGTGGTCAATCTTTACTGTAGATGACTGAAACCGATAGAGATTGAATAAGAATGTATGCTTTTGACCAGAGAGGGAAACTCTGTAAGCTATGGATTGGTTAAGAAGTACTAAGGAAAGCTTATAACTCATCTGTCCTGATTTTGGACTCAGTTGTTTTGATGTCACAGGTATCTTAGGCTCGTCAGCATATATTTGCTTCTTATTCACTTTAGAAATGGGACTCAATGACAAATTTTAAAAATTTCCCCTGAGTCAATTTATGTAATATAGTTTGTTCTTTTTTTGAGTTTCCAGATTTGTGTTAATATTAAACATGCTGGAATCCTGTAATTGTTTAAAAGAAGTACTCTTGCTACTTTTTCACTTTTCATGATACGTTTCACTCTTGCTATATATGATGTTAAAGTTGCTATTACAAGTTATTTTTTAACGGAAATAAAATTAATGATATTCATAGAGAAGAAATAAAACTACTTTTAATCTACATCTCTTCCTATTTGTCTATTTCAGTTCTTTTTTTTTTGTATATTTAAAATTAATTTTTGTTATTACAAAAGAAATGTGAAATTTAGGAATGAATAACCAAAAAGAAGAAAATTAAAGTTACTGGTAATTCTTACACCCAGCAATATCTACTTATATTTCATTACATTTCCCTACTCTTTTAAAAAATATTTTTTCTAAGCATTTCATCCCCCCAAAGAATATTACTTTGCATATTACTGTGAGACACCTTTCTATATAATTAGATTTTTTATTTTATGATTTTAATGATTACATACTATTCTATCATAAATAATTTGGCCAGCATTATATTTTTCTATATTTATGTTGTTTTCAGTGTATTAATATTGTAAATATATTATAGCAATATTTCTCTAAATTTATTATTTCTTTTTTTTTTTTGCGGTATGCGGGCCTCTCACTGTTGTGGCCTCTCCCGTTGCGGAGCACAGGCTCTGGATGTGCAGGCTCAGCGGCCATGGCCCACGGGCCCAGCCGCTCCACGGCATGTGGGATCTTCCCAGACCGGGGCACGAACCCATGTCCCCTGCATCGGCAGGCGGACTCTCAACCACTGCGCCACCAGGGAAGCCCTATTATTACTTCTTTGATGAATATGTAAAAGTGGAATTACTGAGTCAAGCAAAGGATAATAGTATTTTTAAAGCTTTTGAAATATAATGTAAAATTGACTTCCTGAAGGGCCATACTAGTTAACTCTATCAACAGTGTTTGAATGGAGGTGTCTAGTGCCCCAAATACTGGCCAGTAGAGAATATTATAATTATAAAAAGCTTTAATATGCTTAATGGCTATATAGAAAATATTTATTTACATATATATATATAAATAATTATCTGGAGTGATTTTAGCTAAATGTGACTTAAGCAAGGTAATATGTATTTTTTATCTCAAATAAAGAGAGGTCCACAAGTGGGCAATGGAAGCTGGTATAGTGGTTTGTGAATGTTATCAAAGACCCAGCTCTTTTCTTTCTTTGCAATGTGCATTTTCTAGTGTGTTGGCTTGTTCCATGGCAATAAGATAGCTGCTTTGGCTTAAGTCATCATAACTGACTACAGGGCAGGAGGTAGGGGAAAGAAATAGCTATAGCAATGACTGTAACTTTTATCAGAAAGGCATGTTTCCATAAACTTCTTAGGAGATTTCTACTTAGGCCTCAATAGCCAAAATACTGTCACATGGCCTCTTCTAGCAGTAAAGGGGGCTGAGAACTAATGTAGATGGGCTGGGGAAAAAGAGGCTGGGAATAGATGTTAAATTAGCTGACATTCAGTGTATGCCATGATACCAGTAATTTTACATAAATGTAATAACAGGGCTTCCCTGGTGGCGCAGTGGTTGAGAGCCCGCCTGCCGATGCAGGGGACACGGGTTTGTGCCCCGGTCCGGGAGGATCCCACATGCCGCGAAGCGGCTGGGCCCGTGAGCCATGGCCGCTGAGCCTGCGCGTCCGGAGCCTGTGCTCCGCAACGGGAGAGGCCACAACAGTGAGAGGCCCGCGTACCGCAAAAAAAAAAAAAAAAAGTAATAACAAATAGCGTGCTATTGTAGCAGCCTTTTATGGTACTCAGATATATGGCTATCTTTTCTTGTCAACGAATTTGTATTTTAATGTTTACAAAATATTCTATTGTTTAGGGGTGCCATGTACATAGCTTTTTTGTACTTCTCTGTTTCTCTTTGGAGAAATTCCTTGAAGATAAATGACTGAGTTAAAGGATATGCACATTTGAAAACTTTATTCAAATGCCAAAGTTACTTCCAGAATAACTGTATCAGGTTACAAACCCAACATCAGGGTTTGTACCCAGGATAGCAGCTGGATTTAAAGCTTTTAAAATTTTTGACATGGTTAGGTGAAATATGACATCTCTTTTTAAAATTTGCATTTCTAAATTATTTGTTAGCATAGAAATTTTGTAATTGTTATTAACTACTTGTATTCTTTTAACATATAAGGTTTATATTTTTAGGTAGTAAAATTTATTTTAAAATTTAATTTTATAACTGTTTTATTTAGTTTCAAGTTTTCATGTTGTGCTTAGAATGATTTCTATTTTAAGGTTATAAAATATTAATTATATTTTTTTCTGGTACATTTTAATACATTCTTTAATTCTGAAACACAGCTTCAGTATATTTTTTGTTTTTATAAAAAACAACTTTATTGAAGTATAACTTATGTACACATGTATAAAGTATACAATTTGGTAAGTTTTGGTGTTTGTATATACCTTTGAAACCATCCCTGAAATCATGATGCAGAAAATATCCATCACCCCAAAGAGCTTCCCTGTGCCCCTTTGTGATCCGTTTTTCCCCCATCCCCTGGCAACCACTGGTTTCCTTTCTGTCACTATAGATTAGTTTGCACTTTCTGAAGTTTTATAAAATGGAATTACTCAGTATGTGTTCTTTTTTGTCTGCCTTCTTTCATTCCCTTTTCAGATTATATGACTTGCACATATTTTCTCCCAGTCTATGGCATGTCTTCTCATTCTTTTAACAGTGTCTTTGGAAGAGAAGTTCTTAATTTTGATAAAGCCCAATTTATCTGTTTTTTCTTTTATGGATAATGATTTTAATGTTATATCTGAGAAATTTTTGCCTAACTCAAGATTACAAAGTTTTTCTTGTACATGTTTTTCTAGAAGTTTTCTAGTTTTCTGTTTTCTATTTAGGGCTCTTATCCATTTTAAGTTGATATTTATGTATGGTGTGAGATATGGATAAAATTCATATTTTTGCATATGAGTATCTAATGTTCCAGCACTACTTTTTTTTTTTTTTTTGGCTTCACCACGCGGCTTGAGGGATCTTAGTTCCCCAACCAGGGATTGAACCCGTGCCCCCTGCAGTGGAAGTGTGGAGTCCTAACCGCTGGACTACCAGGGAATTCCGCCAAACTACTTTTGAAAAGACTGTTTTTTTCTACTGAATCACCTTTGCAAAGTTGTTGAAAATCATCTGAATGTATATCATAGGACTATATAAATAATCAGAATGTATATATATATTTCTGCTCAGTTTGTTCCATTGATCTATTTGTCTTTGCCCATCAATATTGCTATATACCAGTAGCATAGTGTCTTAATTACTATATATAAGTCTAGAAGTCAGGTAGCGAAATTTCTCCAACTTTATTCTTTTATTTTCAAAGTTGTCTTGGATGTTCTAGATCATTTGCATTTTCACATGACTCTTAGAATCAGCTTATCAATTTAAAAAATGCCTGAGATTTTGATTGGAATTGGGATTTCAACTGATCTAATTCTATAGATCAATTTGGAGAGAAACAACATCTTAACAATATTGAACATGGTAAAATTTGCTCCACTTATCCTAGTTTCTTAAGATGAAAGTAGAGACCTTCCTTTATTTCGGGCATATTTTATTTTTCTCACTAAGAGTTTGTAGTTTTCAATGTACAGGTCTTACAAATCTCTGTCAGATTTATCCCTAAAATATATTTTGATGTGATTGCAAATTGTAGTGTTTTATTTCAATTTCAAATTGTTCTTTCCTAGTACATAGAAATACAATTGGTTTTTGTATGTTGATCTTGTATCACACAACATTGTTTCTACTAGCTTTTTTTTGTAGATTTAATCAGATTTTCTACATAGATGATCATGTCATCTGTAAGTGAAAACAGTTTTACCTCTTCCTTGCCAGTCTGGAGATTCAGTTTGTTTATTTTTTGCTTGCTTTTTAACCTTGGCTAGAACCTCTGGGACGATGTTGAATAGTAATGGTGAGAGCAGACATTCAGCCTTTCAGCATTAAATATGTTTAGATGTAAGTATTTTGTAGGTGTCCTTTACCAGCTTGGGGAAGTTCCCTTTTATACCAGGTTTGCTATGGGTTTTATTAGGAATAGATATTTAATTTTTTCAATGCTTTTTCTACATCAATTGAGATATTTTATATCATTTTCTTCTTTAGTCTGTTAATAGGTGGATTACATTGATTAATTTTTTAATGTTAGCCCTACTGTGCATTCTTGAGATAAATCATACTTTATCATGATGTACTTTCCTTTCAATAGACTGTGGGATTTAATTTGTTAAACTTTAGTTTATAATTTTTACATCTGTGTTTATAAGGGATATTGATCTGTAAATTTGCTTCTTTATAATTTTGTGTCATTAATGTGGAGTTTATGGAATGAATTGGAAAATATTTACCTCCCTTCAATTTTTTTGAACAGTGTGCAGAATTGGTATTATTTTTTGCTTAAATAGTTGGAAGAATTCACTAGGGAAGTTTTCCAGACATAGAGTTTTCTGTATGGGATAGCTTTTAAACTACAAATTCAATTTCTTCAAAAGATATAGACCTCTTAGGTTATCTATTTCATATTGAGTGAACTTTGTTAGTTTCTGTCTTTCCAGGAATATGTACATTTCATCTGAGTTGTTGAATTTATTGGCATAAGGTTGTTCATAATATTTTCTGATCCTTTTAATATCTGTAGAATCTGTAGTGATGACAACTCACTCATTACTGATACTGCTAATTTGTGTTTTCTCTCTTTTTTGTTCCTGATCTGTTGACTAGAGGTTTATCCATTTTATCTCGTTTTGAAAATCCAGCTTTTGGTTTCATTCATTTCCTCTTTTTATTTTTTGTTTTCTATTCCTTTTCATTTCTCTCATATTCCTTTCTTCTGCTTACTTTGGGTTTAATTTTCTTTTCTTGGTTAGTTGGTTAATGCTATAAAATTTTCTCTAACTATTGCTTTAGCTGCATCCTACAAATTATGGAATGTTGTGTTTTTAATTTTCATTCAGTATAAAACAGTTTTAAATTCCCCTTTT
This sequence comes from Aethalodelphis obliquidens, assembly GCF_003676395.1. Classification (NCBI taxonomy): domain Eukaryota; kingdom Metazoa; phylum Chordata; class Mammalia; order Artiodactyla; family Delphinidae; genus Aethalodelphis; species Aethalodelphis obliquidens. Next base: position 43,459,895 of record NW_020837949.1, on the reverse strand, counting down.
GATTTCTTTTTTGACCCTAGTGTTATTTAGAAGTATGGTATGTAGTTTCCAAATTCTTGGGGATTTTCCGTACAACTTTTGTTATTGATTTGGAATTCAGTTTCACTGTGGTAGGAAGACATACTTTGTATGCCTCGAATCCTTTTAAATTTATTGAAACTTATTTAATGGCCCCAAGATAGGACTGTTTTTATAAATGTTCCACATGCATTGGAAAATAATGTATTTTCTTCTGTTGTAGGGTGGGATCTTATGTAAATGTCAGTTAAGGCAAGTTTTCTGATAATGTTTTTAATCTTCTATGTCCTTACTGATTTTCTGTCTACATGTGTCAATTATTGAGAGTAGTTTGTTGAAGTCTTCAACTATAATTTGTCTATTTCTTTTCTTTTTTTTGCAGATCTGAAGTTTTTGCTTCATACATTTTAAAGCTCCGTTTTAGGCACATGAAAGTTTAGGTGTATAATGTTCTCTTGATTATTATGAAATAGTCTCGGTCTTTCTTAATATTCTTTGCTCTAAAATCTACTTTTATGATATTAATATAGCTATTCCAACTTTCTTTTGCCTAGTGTTACAGTGATATATATGTATATTTCCTTTTTTTACTTTTAAGATGTTTACATCTTTATATTTAAAGTAGGTTTCTTATAGGTAGCATACAGTTGAGTCTTGGCTTTTTTAATGCAATACAATATTATCTGTCTTTTAATTGGGGTGTTTAGACCTTTTTTTTGTTATAAATTTATTTACTTATTTTTGGCTGCGTTGGGTCTTCATTGCTGTGCACGGGCTTTCTCTAGTTGTGGCAAGCGGGGGCTACTCTTCATTGCAGTGTGCGAGCTTCTCATTGTGGTGGCGTCTCTTGTTGTGGAGCATGGGCTCTAGGCACACGGGCTTCAGTAGCTGTGGCACGTGGACTCAGTAGTTGTGGCTCTCAGGCTCTAGAGCACAGGCTCGGTAGTTGTGGCTCATGGGCTTAGTTGCTCCGTGGCATGTGCGATATTCCCAGACCAGGGCTCGAACCCGTGTCCCCTGCATTGGCAGGCGGACTCTTAACCACTGTGCCACCAGGGAAGTCCCTAGACCATTTATTTTTAATGTGATTATTGATATGGTTGGCTTGAAATCTACCATCTTGCTCTTTGTTTTCTATTTGCCTCATCGGGTTTTTTTTTTCTGCATTCTTTTTTTTTTTTTTAAAGAATTTTTTGATGTGGACCATTTTAAAAGTCTTTATTGAATTTGTTACAATATTGCTTCTGTTTTTTTTTATGTTTTGGTTTATTGGTCATGAGGCTTGTGGGATCTTAGCTCCCCGACCAGGGATCAAACCCGCACCCCCTTCATTGGAATGCGAAGTCTTTTTTTTTTTTTTTAACATCTTTATTGGAGTATAATTGCTTTACAATGGTGTGTTAGTTTCTGCTTTATAACAAATGAATGAGTTATACATATACATATGTCCCCATATTTCTTCCCTCTTTCATCTCCCTCCCTCCCACCCTCCCTGTCCCACCCCTCTAGGTGGTCACAGAGCACCGAGCTGATCTCCCTGTGCTATGCGGCTGCTTCCCACTAGCTATCTGTTTTACGTTTGGTAGTGTATATATGTCCAGTCCACTCTCTCACTTTATCCCAGCATACCCTTCCCCCTCCCCATATCCTCCAATCCATTCTCTAGTAGGTCTGCATCTTTATTCCCGTCTTGCCCCTAGGAAGGCGAAGTCAACCACTGGACCGCCAGGGAAGTCCCCTCCTGCATTCTTTTGAATTGAGTATGTTTTATGATTCCATTTTATCTCCTTTGTTGTCTTACTCACTATACCACCTAGTGTTAATTTAGTTGCTTCTTTGAAGATTATGGCAGTGTTTCTCAACCTTTCTTTTATTATTTTCTCCACAAGACTATTTAGAATCTTTTTCTTAATCAGCCCCTCTGCACAGTTTTAGTACCACAGATAATCCTGTATATCTGTTCATATTCTATATGAATATCTGTTTTTATAGATAAAATGAGTAAGATTTTTCTGAACCCTATAAATTTTTTTTAACATCTTTATTGGAGTGTAATTGCTTTACAATGGATGAACCCTATAAATTGATTTTTGCCCCTTTGGAAGCAATATTTCCCTGTCAAAAATGCACAGATGCATAATACTGTATACATCTTTAACTTATCACAGTCTATCTTTAGGTGATAGTATAATGCCTCAAACATACTATAAGACTCGTACAATAGTATACTTCCATTTCTCCCCTCCCAGCCTTTGTGCTATTGTTGTTTTATATCTACATATATTATAAACCTTGTAATACATTGTTATGAATTTTGCTTTAAACAGTGATTATCTTTTTTAGAATTTTTTTTATATTGGAGTATAGTTGATTAACAATGTTCTGTTAGTTTCAGGTGTACAGCAGAGTAATTCAGTTATACATGTACAGTGATTCTCCTTTTAAGAGATATTAATTATTAAGACAATGATCTTATATATTTACTCATGGAGTTACCTTTTCCACTGCTCTTCATTCCTTTGTGTAGAACCAGGTTCCATCTGGTATCATTTTCCTTTTTCTTGAAGTACTTTGTTAACATTTCTTTTACTGGAGAAATACTAGTGATGAATTTTTTCAGCTTTTGTAGGTCTGAAAATGTATTTTTTCACCATTTTCTTGAAAGTTATTTTCACTAGGTAAAGATTGTAGGTTGACAATGTTTTTCTTTCAATATTGTAAAGATATTACTCCCTTGTTTTCTGGCATTGCATTAAGACATAAGCTGTACCTCTACATGTAATATGTCTTTTCTCTCTGGCTGTTTTTAAGATTTTTTCCTTTAAGAAATTCATCTTTGTTGTACCTTGGTATAGTTTTTTTGGTTTTGTTGTATTTTTATTTTGCTTGTGCTTGGTGTTTGTTAAGATATATATTTTAACATCTTTATTGGAGTATAATTGCTTTACAATGGTGTGCCAGCTTCTGCTTTATAACAAAGTGAATCAGCTATACATATACATATATCACCATGTCTCCTGCCTCTTGTGTCTCCCTCCCACCCTCCCTATCCCACCCCTGTAGGTGGTCACAAAGCACCGAGCTTATCTCTCTGTGCTATGCAACAGCTTCCCACTAGCTATCTATTTGGTAGTATATATAAGTCCATCCCACTCTCTCACTTCGTTCCAGCTTACCCTTCCTCCTCCCTGTGTCCTGAAGTCCATTCTCTACATCTGCTTCTTTATTCCTTTCCTTCCCATAGGTTCTTCAGAACCTTTTTTTTTTTGATTCCATATATGTGTGTTAGCATATGATATTAGTTTTTCTCTTTCTGACTTACTTAATCCTGTATGACAGACTCTACGTCCATCCACCTCACTACAAATAACTCAATTTCATTTCTTTTTATGGCTGAGTAATATTCCATTGTATATATGTGCCACATCTTCTTTATCCATTCATCTGTTGATGGACACTTAGGTTGCTTCCATGTCCTAGCTATTGTAAATAGAGCTGCAGTGAACATTGTGGTACATGACTCTTTTTGAATTATGGTCTTCTCAGGGTATATGCCCAGGAGTGGGATTGCTGGGTGGTATAGTAGTTCTATTTTTAGTTTTTTAAGGAACCTTCATACTGTTCTCCATAGTGGGTGTATCAATTTACATTCCCAACAACAGTGCAAGATGGTTCCCTTTTCTCTACACCCTCTCCAGCATTTATTGTTTGTAGACTTTTTGGTGATGGCCATTCTGACTGGTGTGAGGTGATACCTGTTTGTAGATTTGATTTGCATTGCTCCAATGATTAGTGATGTTGAGCAATCTTTCATGTGTTTGTTGGCAATCTGTATATCGTCCATGGAGAAATGTCTATTTATGTCTTCTGCCCATTTTTGGATTGGGTTGTTTATTTTTTTGATATTGAGCTCCATGAGCTGCTTGTAAATTTTGGAGATTAATCCTTTGTCAGTTGCTTCATTTGCAAATATTTTCTCCCAATCTGAGGGTTGTCTTTTCATCCTGTTTATGGTTTCCTTTGCTGTGGGAAAGCTTTTAACTTTCATTAGGTCCCATTTGTGTATTTTTGTTTTTATTTCCATTTCTCTAGGAGGTGGGTCAAAAAGGATCTTGCTGTGATTGATGTCATAGAGTGTTCTACCTATGTTTTCCTCTAATAGTTTTATAGTGTCTGGCCTTACATTTGGGTCTTTAATCCATTTTGAGTTTATTTTTGTGTATGGTGTTTGGGAGTGTTCTAATTTCATTCTTTTAAATGTAGCCGTCCAGTTTTCCCAGCACCACTTATTGACGAGGCTATCTTTTCTCCATTGTATATTCTTGCCTCCTTTATCAAAAATAAGGTGACTATATGTGCGTGGGTTTATCTCTGGGCTTTCTATTCTGTCCATTGATCTGTATTTCTGTTTTTGTACAGTACCATACTGTCTTGATTACTGTAGCTTTGTAGTATAGTCTGAAGTCAGGGAGCCTGATTCCTCCAGCTCCGTTTTTCTTTCTTAAGATTGCTTTGGTTATTTGGGGTCTTTTGTGTTTCCATACAAATTGTGACAGTTCTGTGAGTAATGGCATTGGTATTTTGATAGGGATTGCATTGAATCTGTAGATTCCTTTGGGTAGTGTAGTCATTTTCTCAATGTTGATTCTTCCAATCCAAGAACATGGTTTATCTCTCCATCTGTTTGTATCATCTTTAATTTCTTTCATCAGTGTCTTAGAGTTTTCTGCATACAGGTCTTTTGTCTCCTTGGGTAGGTTTATTCCTAGGTATTTTATTCTTTATGTTGCAATGGTAAATGGGAGTGCTTCCTTCATTTCTCTTTCAGATTTTTCATCATTAATGTATAGGAATGCAAGAGATTTCTGTGCATTAATTTTGTATTCTGCTACTTTACCAGATTCATTGATTAGCTCTAGTAGTTTTCTTTAGGATTCTCTATGTATAGTATCATGTCATCTGCAAACAATGACAGTTTTACTTCTTCTTTTCCGATTTGGATTCCTTTTATTTCTTTTTCCTTTCTAATTGCTGGGCTAAAACTTCCAAAAGTGTGTTTAATAATAATGATGAGAGTGGGCAACCCTGTCTTGTTCCTGATCTTAGTGGAAATGGGTTCAGTTTTCACCATTGAGAATGATGTTGGCTGTGGGTTTGTCATATATGGACTTTATTATGTTGAGGTAAGTTCCCTCTGTGCCTGCTCTCTGGAGGGTTTTTATCATAAATGGGTGTTGAATTTTGTCAAAAGCTTTTTCTGCATCTATAGAGATGATCAAACAGTTTTTTTTTTCTCCAATTTGTTTGTATGGTGTATCACATAGATTGATTGGTGTATATTGAAGAATCCTTGCATTCCTGGGATAAACCCCAATTCATCATGGTGTATGATGCTTTTAATGTGCTGTTGGATTCTGTTTGCTAGTATTTTGTTGAGAATTTTTGCATCTATGTTCATCAGTGTATTGGCCTGTAATTTTCTTTCTTTGTGACATCTTTTTCTGGTTTTGGTATCAGGGTGATGGTGGTTTCGTAGAATGAGTTTGGGAGTGATTCTCCCTCTGCTATGTTTTGGAAGAGTTTGAGACGGATAGGTGTTAGCTTTTCTCTAAATGTTTGATAGAATTCGTCTGTGAGGCCATCTGGTTCTGGGCTTTTGTTTGTTGGAATATTTTTAATCACAGTTTCAATTTCAGTGCTTGTGATTGGTCTGTTTATATTTTCTATTTCTTCCTAGTTCAGTCTTGGGAGGTTCTGCTTTTCTAAGAATTTGTCTGTTTCTTCCAGGTTGTCCATTTCATTGGCATAGAGTTGCTTGTAGTAATCTCTCATGATCCTTTGTATTTCTGCAGTGTCAGCTGTTACTTCTCCTTTTTCATTTCTAATTCTATTGATTTGAGTCTTCTCCCTTATTTTCTTGGTGAGTCTGGCTAATGGCTTATCAATTTTGTTTATCTTCTCAAAGAGCCAGCTTTTAGTTTTATTGACCTTTGCTGTCATTTCCTTCATTTCTTTTTCATTTATTTCTGATCTGATCTTTATGATTTCTTTCCTTCTGCTAACTTTGGTGTTTTTTTTTTTGTTTGTTTCTCTAATTGCTTTAGGTGTAAGGTTAGGTTGTTGATTTGAGATGATTCTTGTTTCTTGGGGTAGGATTGTATTGCTATAAACTTCCCTCTGAGAACTGCTTTTGTTGCATCCCATAGATTTTGGGTCATCGTGTTTTCATTGTCATTTGCTTCTAGGTATTTTTTGATTTCCTGTTTAATTTCTTCAGTGATCACTTCATTATTAAGTAGTGTATTGTTTAGCCACCACGTGTTTGTATTTTTTGTAGATTTTTTTCCTGTAATTGATATCTAGTCTCATAGTGTTGTGGTCAGAAAAGATATTTGATATGATTTCAATTTTCTTAAATTTACGAAGGCTTGATTTGTGACCCAAGATATGATCTATCTGAAGAATATTCCATTTGCACTTGAGAAGAAAGTGTATTCTGTTGTTTTTGGATGGAATGTGCTGTAAATATCAATGAAGCCCATCATATTTAATGTATTATTTAAAGGTTGTGTTTCCTTATTTATTTTCATTTTGGGTGATCTGTCCATTTGTGAAAGTGGGGTGTTAAAGTCCCCTACTATGATTGTGTTACTGTCAATTTCCCCTTTTATGGCTGTTAGCTTTTGCCTTATGTGTTGAGGTGCTCCTATGTTGGGTGCATAAATATTTACAATTGTTATGTCTTCTTCTTGGATTATCCCTTGATCATTAGGTAGTGCCCTTTTTTGTCTCTTGTAATAGTCTTTATTTTAAAGTCTGTTTTGTCTGATATGAGTATTGCTTCTCCAGTGCTCTTTTGATTTCCATTTGCATGGAATATCTTTTTCCATCCCCTCACTTTCAGTCTGTATGTGTCCTTAGGTCTGAAGAGGGTCTCTTGTAGACAGCATATATATGGGTCTTGTTTTTGTATCCATTCAGCCAATCTGTGTCTTTTGATTGGAGTATTTAATCCATTTACATTTAAGGTAATTATTAATAAGTATTTTCCTATTACCATTTTCTTAATTGTTTTGGATTAGTAATTATAGGTCTTTTCCTTCTCTTGTGCTTCTTGCCTAGAGAAGTTCCTTTAGCGTTTTGTTGTAAAGCTGGTTTGGTGGTGCTGAATTCTCTTAGCTTTTGCTTCTGAGGCTGCTGGGAGAGATTTCCCTTTCTCTTCTTTGTTCGTACAGCTCCTGGGGTTCTGCTTTGGATTTGGCCCTGCCTCTGTGTGTTGGTCACCTGAGGGGGTCTGTTCTTCCCTCAGACAGGACGGGGTTGAAGTAGCAGCTGATTAGGGGGCTCTGGCTCACTCAGGCCGGGGGTAGGGAAGGATACGGAATGCTCGGTGAGCCTGTGGTGGCAGAGGCTGGCATGACGTTGCACCAGCCTGAGGCACACCATGTGTTCTCCCGGGGAAGTTGTCCCTGAATCATGGGAGCCTGGCAGTGGTGGGCTGCACAGGCTCCCAGGAGGGGAGGTGTAGATAATGACCTGTGCTTGTACACAGGCTTCTTGGTGGCTGCATTAGCACTCTTAGTGTTTCATGCCGGTCTCTGGGGTCCACACTGATAGCTGCGGCTTCTGCCCCATCACCGGAGCTCATTTAGGTGGTGCTATGAATCCCCTCTCCTCGCATACCCTGAAACAGTGGTCTCTTGCATTTTAGGCAGGTTCATACTTTTTCCTGGACTCCCTCCTGGCTAGGTGTGGTGCACTATCCCCCTTCAGGCTGTGTTCACACAGCCAACCCCAGTCCTCTCCCTGGGATCTGACCTCCGAAGAAGCCGGAGCCTCAGCTCCCAGCCCCCACCCGTCCCGGCCAGCAGGTGAGCACACAAGCCTCTTGGGCTGGTGAGTGCTGGTGGGCACTGATCCTCTGTTGGGAATCTCTCTGCTTTGCCCTCTGTACTCCTGTTGCATTCTCCTCCCTGGCTCTGAAGCTTCCCCCTGCCACCCCCGGTCTCCATCAGTGAAGGGGCTACCTAGTGTGTGGAAACGTTTCCTCCTTCACAGCTCCCTCCCAGAGGTGCAGGTCCCATCCCTATTCTTTTGTCTCTGTTTTTTCTTTTTCCCTACCCAGGTACGTGGGGAGTTCCTTGCCTTTTGGGAGGTCTGAGGTCTTCTGCCAGCATTCAGTAGGTGTTCTGTAGGAGTTGTTCCACATGTAGGTGTATTTCTGATGTATTTGTGGGGAGGAAGGTGATCTCCACGTCTTAATCCTCTGCCATCTTGAAGGTCTCTCTCTGTTAAGATATTTTGATCTATGGGTTATAATTTTTATCCAATTTGGAAATATTTTGGCTATTATTTTTTCAAATATTTTTTTCTGTCTCCACTCCTTTATTCATCTTTATTTTAAGGACTCCAATTATATGTATATTTCTCTCTTGGGGTTGTCCCAGAGCTCAATGATGCTGTTCTTGTTTTTTCAATCTTTTTTCTCTTTGTGCTTTTTTGGGGGGGTAGTTTCTACTGCTATACATTCAAGTTATTTCTTTTTTCAGTGTGTAATGTGTTCATAATCCCACCCAGTGTATTTTTTTTTATCTCAGACATTGTAGTTGTCATCTCTCAAGGTTTGATTTGGGTCTCTCTCTTTTTAAAAAAGTTTTTCCATGTCTTTATTTAATATAGCTCCTTTGAATATTTATAATAATATAATAATTGTTTTAATGCCTTTGTCTACTAATTCTATTGTCTGTGTCATTTCTGAGTTAGTTTTGATTGATTTTTCTCCTTGTTAATGGGTTGTAATTTCTCTTCTCTTTCTGTGTCCTGTAATTTTTGACTGAAGGACAGAATTCCTGAATTTTATCGAATTGTGTGTTGAGTATTTTAATTTTCCTCTAAATATTCTTGAGGTTTTTTTTTTTTCTGGGACACATTTTAGTTACTTGAAAAAGTTTGATCCTTTTTAGTGTTGTTTTGAAGCTTTGTTAGGTGGAATGGGAGCAACATTTATTCTAGTGTGAACTTTACCTGCTACTGAAACCAAACTCTTCCATGTGTTCTACCTGATACCTAGTGAATTTTGATGGTCTATATTATGGCCAGTGAGAACAAGGATTATCTCTGGCCCTGTCTGGGCTTGTGGATTATTTCCTGTAATCTTTTTGACTGTTTTTTTTTTTTCCTCCCTAACCTCAGGTAGTTTCCTCATAGGCATGCATCCATTAGTATTCTACTGAGTACTCAAATGGGACTCTGCAGATCTCTGGAGTTCTTTCTCTGTTGCTCTATATGCTCTCTGCCTTGAGAACGTTTGCCACTTTGGCCTTCCCAGATTCCCAACTCTATCTCTTGAACTCGACGAGAATGCTGGGTTGCACCTGGGCTCCCCTCCCCTGTTTTGTGGCTTGGAAATTTCTCTAGGTGGTTAGCTGGTGCAAACATAGGGCTCACTTTGTTTCTTTTTTGTCAGAGATCCCTGTTGTTCATTTGCTAATTTCCAATGTCTTAAAAAATGGTTCATGTATTTTATTCCATGTTTTAGTTTTTTGAGATGGGAGGGTAAATTTGGCCCCAGTTTTTCTATCTGGGTACAGAGTGAAAGTCTCCAGTGTTATAATTTTTATTTGTTTTTTTTTTTTTTAGTCAGCAGTCAAATATATTTCACTTGTAATTTTTTGATATGAATTTTTTTGATATCTCCTCTTCTGTAGGCTTTCTCCTTCATGTCTCTTTTTTTTTTTTTTTTTTTTTTTTTTTTTTT
>NW_020837949.1:43360323-43450020 GCF_003676395.1 Aethalodelphis obliquidens | reverse complement strand
TTTTTTTTTTTTGTGGTACGCGGGCCTCTCACTGTTGTGGCCTCTCCTGCTGTGGAGCACAGGCTCCAGACGCGCAGGCCCAGCGCCCACGGCTCACGGGCCCAGCCGCTCCACGGCATGTGGGATCCTCCCGGACCAGAGCACAAACCCACAGCCCCTGCATTGGCAGACGGACTCTCAACCACTGCGCCACCAGGGAAGCCCCCATGTCTCTTTTTAATTTGCAGTTTATTTGTTAAAGAGTACAAATTATTTTTCCTGTGAGTTTCCCATACTCTGAATTTTGCTGATTACATCCCTGTGATTTTGTTTAATATTTTCTCTGTCTTGTTCCCTATAAATTGATAGTTGCATCTAGTGCTAATAGAGTTAGGATTGATTATTTTGGCCATACTACTGCAAGAATAGTGGTATATACTTTCAGCAGTGGGTACATTATATCTGTTTGTCTCCTTTTTTGTGATTGTAACAGCTATTGATAGTCAATGCTAAGATCCATTAATTCATTGGAAGTTGAAAAATGGTGGTATTCTATTCTTTCAAGCTTTCTACAATTTTTAGCTGGAATATTTCCACACAGAGAATGTTTCCCTTATTTACCACTGTTTATGTGGTACAATTTGGTAGGATCATCAGGATAAACGCTTGGTTCTTTGTCTTTATTATTGATTTTTAAAATAATGAGTTGATTCTTTAGAATCCTTCAATAGTGAGCATTTGGGTTTTTTGTTTTATTTTTAGTGTCAATATGAACCCATGCCTTTAAATATATTTGATGTATTTTACTTCATCGAAGTTATTATTATTTTGATACTCAAGTATTTTCATCTCTGGCCAGTGGTAGTCTCTTTAAGTTGGCTCTTACGTCCTTTTCATACAAGTCTGCTGGTCACTGATAGTTTCCTTGCTTTCTGGTGTGACAGGCATTCTAAGTTCATCTTGTACATTCCCTGCCTCAGACCTAGAATGAACTAGTAGAAGAAAGAAAATTAAGTGATTTCAGCATGTTCTTCTGAGGCAGTAATTTTAGCATTTGGAAGCAACTGTGGAGATCAGTTAATATATTATAGTCCACACACGGACCTTAAACATGACTAGTGACATAAAAAATACTCATTGTCAACTAAGCTTCCTATTTTAAACATTAAGTGTTTTGCCTTGTGATTATGTAAGGTGATTTTTTATTTTCTTTGTAGGCTTTGCCAATCAGTCAGAAGATGATCAGGTGAATGTAATGGGTTTTCGCTTCTTAGGAGGTTCCCGAGTTACTCTTCTTGCTTCCAAAACCTCTCGTAAGTAAAGCCGTGGTATTATTGCTTTTGAAAAGTTCTATTAAGAACAGTGCATCACAGATCATCGCCACATCAAAGATTTCTGCAAGGGTGATGTTAGATATTGAAAACTAAGAGCCATTATATTAGTTATGAAGATAGACTCCTGTTTTATTAGTGATACTTAACTTTGGTTTTGGGGATGAGGAGAGTTTGATAGAGGAATTTAAAGAACTGAAAAATGTTTTTGAGATAGGTATATGGTGAACTAGGTTTTAGGAGTTACTAGAAACTGGAGTTAATTTTTTGGGGGTATGTGTATATTCTTATATCCTCCTTTTGGACACTTGCAAAGATGAAAGTGAAAGTGAATAACTTTTGCTGAGATTAATCTCAGTAGAATGAAAAGTAGTAATTGTATAGTCAAGTTTGAATTTCATACTTAAATATGCTTTATTGATTTGTTTGCTTCATATGAGAATAATGGTTGAAACTACTCAATGTAAAACTGACTTCTGATGTATGTAGATAATGAAGCTACTAAACTCACTGAGTTTTATATACCTTCTTGGAAATAAATTAAAATATTAAGAAAGGAAGTGTTCAACAAATTTTAGGTACACTAAGGGTATTAGGGGAAATGAATGTGTGTGTATGTATACATATATATAAGTCTGAGTACACTCCAGTTTTTAAAATCTCTGCCATTTGTACAACGGGTTTCATTTTCTATCAATACTTTATGGATTTGCAGTTTTAGTTGGTTATTTCTTTTATAATTAGAAAATATAGTAAAATAAGGATACGTTCTTTTTGAAAAATGAAGATGTTAACAGGGGGAACATATATACATCCTTATTTTAGAAACTATAATGAAGTTTCTGTGGTTAAAATCATAACAGCTTCTGGAATGTGTAGGTTGGTGGCTAGTGAAATAGATTTGGAAACAACTAAAAATTAAAGAATAAGATACACAAATTAAAGACATTTCTGAGAAGAATGAGAGAATTTTGTACTTTTCGTGGTCTTTGTAATTGGTCATGATTGTAGTCTTCTTTACATTGGCACCATTTTGCTTTGATTAATTTTAATCTTCAGTTGGTTGATGGAATCATTTTTGTACATTTCTCTTTGTTAAAATGTTCTCCTTAGTTATACTAAAAAATTGTTGCCAACATTTCTTTGGGAAATTATACACATCTGTTTGATTTCAGTTGATGATGCTGTATGATGAATCTGCAATTGAGACCATTTAAAAAAGGCAAACATTTATTTGTGCAAATGAGGGTATTTATGTCCTAATGCATTATATTTATTCTTTTTTAGATAAAGTAACTCTTAGAACATTGCTGTTGCCCATAGTTACTTTATCATTCTCTAAATTTCACCAAATATCCATGTATATAACTGATTTATTCACATTCATCTTAATATATGGTAATGAATGCCTTGACACAGCTACAGTGTGGGCAGACAGACTAAATAATGGAATTGGACAGAAACTATTACATAAAGAATCAAATGAACTGTGTAAACTGAAACATGAAGTGTAGCCATTGCAATTCCCTGATGGTTATTTTGGTCTCAGTGATGTCCAGAATTCTACCTAGGGAATGTCCTTGGAGATGAAGGAGATAGATACGAAGAAAATACAATGGGATGGAGTCAAGATGGTGGAGTAGGAGGACGCGGAGTTTGTGTCTCCTCACAACTAGGGCACCTACCAGGCACTGGTGGGGGACCACGGACACCTAAGGAGATGGGAGGAACCCCTGAGCAACTGGGTAGGATGTGGGGGTGGGGAGGGAGCATAGGGAGAGGTGGGGGCAGTTTGGGACCAGTGCCCCTGAGGGGTAGCTGAGGGAGGGGAGGTACTCGTATGCCTGGAGTGGTCCACTCATGATGAGAGGAGCAATGGGGATGGGGAAGAGACCCTTGGGGGATTGGAGTGAACACAGCCAGCATTTCCCCTGCCCATTTGGGCTCTGGGGAGTCTGCTGAGGTCCCAGGCCTGATCCTCTGCCCTCTGAGGCCCTCTCCAGCTGTGTGAGTCCTGAGGGCATGGGAGGGAGGGAGAGGGAGAAGGGAGAGGAAAAGTGGAGGCCAGACGGGATTGGTGGCCCTGCGGGGGGAGGTAGCTGGGGGAGGGGAGGGGTTCCCACGCTCGGGAGGGTCCCACTATGGTGAGGGGATCAGCGGGGAGCCTGCTGAGGTCCAGAGCCTGATCCTCTACACTCCGAGGCACCCTGAGCCTAAGCCTCGCCCCCACACCCTCACCCAGGGCCTAACCTCCGAACTCCTCACTCTGAGGCCCCCCTCCGGCCCTGCTGCCTTTTCCAGCCCTGCAGGTCCTAAGCCTAGGCCCCGCCCCCACCTAAGCCCCGCCCCCACAGCCAAGACCTTTTCCAGCTTTTTTTTTTTTAGGTGTGGTTATGTTTTTTTTCTTTTTCATGTTTATTTATTTTGGCTGCACTGGGCCTTAGTTGTGGCACACTGGATCTTTGTTGCAACATGTTAAGTTGTGGCATGCATGTGGAATGTAGTTCTCCGACCAGGAATCGAATCCCGGCCTCCTGCATTGGGAGCGTGGAGTCTTCACCACTGGGCCACCAGTGAAGTCCCTATGGTTCTGTTTTACCTTGTTGTTGCATGTATATCTTTATTTTTTTTAAAAAGTTTTTATTTTTCTAATTTTACTTTATTTTTTATTCTTTGTTATTGTACTGCTCCTTTTTTTTTTTTTTTTGCTGCACCATGTGGCTTGCAGGATCTTGATTCCCAGGCTGGGTGGGGCAGGCCTGAGCTCCTGTGGTGAGAGAGCTCTGTCCAAACTGCTGGACTAACAGAGAACCTCAGATACCAGGGAATATTAATTGGAGTGAGGTCTCTCAGAAGTCCTCATCTCGGCACCAAGACCCAGCTCTACCCAACTGCCTGCAAACTCCAGTTCTGGATGCCTCAGGCCAAATGACCAGTAAGACATGAACATAGCACCACCCATCAAAAAAAATGACATGACAAACAAATATGTTACAGACAAAGGAGCAAGGTAAAAACCTACAAGACCAAATAAATGAAGAGGAAATAGGTAAACTACCTGAAAAAGAATTCAGAGTAATGATAGTAAAGATGATCCAAAATCTAGGAAATAGGTTGGAGGCACAGATTGAGAAAATACAAGAAATGTTTAACAAAGACTAGAAGAACTAAAGAACAAACAAACAATGATGAACAACACAATATCTGAAATGAAAAATACATTAGAAGGAATCAATAGCAGAATTACTGAGGCAGAAGAACAAATAAGTGAGCTGGAAGATAGGATGGTGGAAATAACTGCTGAGGAGCAGAATAAAGAAAAAAGAATGAAAAAAATTGAGGACAGTCTCAGAGACCTCTGGGACAACATTAAACACACCAACATTCAAATTATAGGGGTTGCAGAAGAAGAAGAGAAAGAGTCTTAGAAAATATTTGAAGAGGTTATAATCGAAAACTTTCCTAACATGGGAAAGGAAATAGCCACGCAAGTCCAGGAAGTGCAGAGAGTCCCATACAGGATAAACCCTAGGAGAAACACACCCAGACACGTATTAATCAAACTAACAAAAATTAAATTCAAAGAAGAATATTAAAAGCAGCAAGGGAAAAGCAACAAATAACAAACAAGAGAATCCCCTTAAGGTTATCAGCTGATTTTTCAGTAGAAACTCTGCAGCCCAGAAGGGAGTGGCATGATGTATTTAAAGTGATGAAAGGGGAAAACCTACAACCAAGATTACCCAGCAAAGGTCTCACTCAGATTCGATGGAGAAATTAAAAGCTTTACAGACAAGCAAAAGCTAAGAGAATTCAGCACCACCAAACCAGCTTTACAACAAATGCTAAAGGACCTTCTCTAGGTGGGAAACACAGAGAAGAAAAAGACCCACAAAAACAAACCCAAAACGATTAAGAAAATGGTAATTGGAACAGACATATCAATAATTACCTTGAATGTAAATGGATTAAATGCTCCAACCAAGACAGACTGGCTGAATGGATACAGAAACAAGACCCGTATGTATGCTGTCTATAAGAGACCCACTTCAGACCTAGGGACACATACAGACTGAAAGTGAGGGGGTGGAAAAAGATATTCTATGCAGATGGAAAACACAGGAAAGCTGGAGTAACAATACTTATATCAGATAAAATAGACTTTAAAATAAAGACTATTATAAGAGGTAAGGAAGGACACTATATAATGATCAAGGGATCAATCCAAGGAGAAAACATAACAATTATAAATATTTATACACACAACATAGGAGCACCTCAATACAAAAGGCAAATGCTAGTAGCCTTTAAAGGGAAAATCGAAAGTAACATAATAATAGTGGGGGCCTTTAACACCCCACTTACCCCAAAAGACAGATCATCCAGACAGAAAATAAATAAGGAAACACAAGCTTTAAATGACACAATAGACCAGATAGATTTAAATGATATTTATAGGACATTCCACCCGAAAGCGACAGAATACACTTTCTTCTCAAGTGCACATGGAACATTCTCCAGGATAGATCATATCTTGGGTCACAAATCAAGCCTTGGTAAATTCAAGAAAATTGAAATCGTATCAAGTATCTTTTCCAAGCACAATACTATGAGACTAGATATCAATTACAGGAAAAAGTCTGTAAAAAATACAAGCAAATGGAGGCTAAACAATATGCTACTAAATAACCAGAGATCACTGAGGAAATCAAAGAGGAAATCAGAAAATACCTAGAAACAAATGACAATGAAAACACGACAACCCAAAACCTATGGGTTGCAGCAACAGCAGTTCTAAGAGGGAAGTTTATAGCGATACAATCTTACCTCAAGAAACAAGAAAGATCTCAAATAATCAACCTAACCTTACACCTAAAGCAATTAGAGAAAGAAGAACAAAAGTACCCCAAAATTAGCAGAAGGAAAGAAATCATAAGATCAGATCAGAAATAAATGAAAGAGAAATGAAGGAAATGATAGCAAAGATCAATAAAACTAAAAGTTGGTTCTTTGAGAAGATAAACAAAATGATAAGTCATTAGCCAGACTCATCAAGAAAATAAGGGTGAAGACTCAAATCAATAGAATTAGAAATGAAAAAGGAGAAGTATCAACTGACCCTGCAGAAATACAAAGGATCATGAGAGATTATTAAAAGCAACTATATGCAAATAAAATGGACAACCTGGAATAAATGGACAAATTCTTAGAAAAGCACAACCTTCTGAGACTGAACCAGGAAGAAATAGAAAATATAAACAGACCAATCACAAGCACTGAAATTGAGACTGGGATTAAAAATCTTCCAACAAAAGCCCAGGACCAGATGGCTTCACAGGCGAATTCTGTCAAACATTTAGAGAAGAGCTAACACCTATATCCTTCTCAAACTCTTCCAAAATATACCAGAGGGAGGAACACTCCCAAACTCATTCTACAAGGCCACCACCGTCACCCTGATACCAAAACCAGAAAAAGATGTCACAAAGAAAGTAAACTACAGGCCAATATCACTGATGAACGTAGATGCAAAAATCCTCAGTAAAATACTAGCCAACAGAATCCAACAGCACATTAAAAGGATCATACACCATGATGAAGCGGGGTTTATCCCAGGAATGCAAGGATTCTTCAATATATGCGAATCAATCAATGTGATACACGATATTTACAAATTGAACGAAAAATACCATATGATCATCTCAATAGATGCAGAAAAAGTTTTCAACAAAATTCAACACCCATTTATGATAAAAACCCTCCAGAAAGTAGGCTTATTGGGAACTTACCTCAACATAATAAAGGCCATATATGACAAACCCACAGCCAAGATCGTTTTCAGTGGTGAAAAACTGTGTAACCATTTAGTCTAAGATCTGGAACAAGACAAGGTTGCCTACTCTCACCACTGTTATTCAACGTAGTTTTGAAAGTTTTAGCCACAGCAGTCTGAGAAGAAAAGGAAATAAAAGGAATCCAAATCGGGAAAGACGACATAAAGCTGTCTGTTTGCAGATGACATGATACCATACATACAGAATCCTAAGGATGCTACCAGAAAGCTACTAGAGCTAATCAATGAATTTGGTAAAGTAGCCGGATACAAAATTAATGCTCAGAAACCTCTTGCATTTCTATACACTAATGATGAAAAATCTGAAAGACAAATTAAGGAAACACTCCTATTTACCATTGCAAGAAAAAGAATAAAATACCTAGGAATAGGGCTTCCCTGGTGGCGCAGTGGTTGAGAGTCTGCCTGCCAATGCAGGGGATGCAGGTTTGTGCCCTGGTCCGGGAAGATCCCACATGCCGCAGAGCAGCTGGGCCCGTGAGCCATGGCCGCTGAGCCTGTGCGTCCGGAGCCTGTGCTCTGCAATGGGAGAGGCCACAACAGTGAGAGGCCCGCATACCGCAAAAAAAAAAAAACAAAAACAAAAAACCCTAGGAATAAACCTACCTCAGGAGACAAAAGTCCTGTATGCAGAAAAGTATAACACAATGATGAATGAAATTAAAGATGATAGAAACAGATGGAGAGATATACCATGTTCTTGGATTGGAAGAATCAACATTGTGAAAATGACTATACTACCCAAAGCAATCTACAGATTCAGTGCAATCCCTATCAAACTACCAATGGCATTTTTCATAGAACTAGAACAAAAAATGTCACAATTTATATGGAAACACAAAAGACCCCAAATAGCCAAAGCAATCTTGCGAAAGAAAAACGGAGCTGGAGGAATCAGGCTCCCTGACTTCAGACTATACACCAAGCCACAGTAATCAAGACAGTATGGTACTAGCACAAAAACAGAAATATACATCAATGGAACAGGATAGAAAGCCCAGAGATAAACCCACACACATATGGTCACCTTATTTTTGATAAAGTAGGCAAGAATATACAATGGAGAAAAGACAGCCTTTTCAATAAGTGGTGCTGGGAAAACTGGACAGCGACATGTAAAAGAATGAAGTTGGGGCTTCCCTGGTGGCGCAGTGGTTGAGAGTCCGCCTGCCGATGCAGGGGACACAGGTTCATGCCCCGGTCCGGGAAGATCCCACATGCCACGGAGCGGTTGTGCCCGTGAGCCATGGCCGCTGAGCCTGTGCGTCCGGAGCCTGCGCTCCATAATGGGAGAGGCCACAACAGTGAGAGGCCCGCGTAACGCAAAAAAAAAAAAAAAGGAAAAAAAGAGTGAAGTTGGAACACTCCTTAACACCATACACAAAAAGAAACTCAAAATGGAGTAAAGACGTAAATGTAAGGTCAGACACTGTTAAACTCTTAGTAGAAATCATAGGCAGAACACCCTATGACATAAAACACAGCAAGATCCTTTTTGATCCACCTTCTAGAGACATGGAAATAAAAACAAAAGTAAACAAATGGGACCTAATGAAACTTAAAAGCTTTTGCACAGCAAAGGAAACCATAAACAAGACTAAAAGACAACCCTCAGGATGGGAGAAAATATTTGCAAATGAAGCAATTGACAAAGGATTAATCTCCAAAATTTACAAGCAGCTCAATGTCAATAAAGCAGAAAACCCAATCCAAAAGTGGGCAGAAGACCTAAATAGACATTTCTCCAAAGAAGGTGTACAGATTGCCAACAAACCCATGAAAGGATGCTAAACATCAGTAATCATTAGAGAAATGCAGATCAAAACTACAATGAGGTATCACCTCACACTGGTCAGAATGGCCATCATCAATAAATCTAGAAACAATAAATGCTGGAGAGGGTGTGGAGAAAAGGGAGCCCTCTTGCAGTGTTGGTGGGAATGTAAATTGATACAGCCACTATGGAGAACAGTATGGAGGTTCCGTAAAAAACTAAAAACAGAGCTACTATACGACCCAGCAACCCCACTACTCGGCATATACTCTGAGAAAACCATAATTCAAAAAGAGTCATGTACCACTTGACTGCTCATTTCAGCTCTGTTTACAATAGCCAGGACATGGAAGCAACCTAAGTGTCCATTGATACTTAGAAGATGTGGCACATATACGTGATGGAATATTACTCAGCCATAAAAAGAAATGAAATTGAGTTATTTGTAGTGAGGTGGGTGGACCTAGAGTCTGTCATACAGACTGAAATAAGTCAGAAAGAGAAAAACAAATACTGTATGCTAACACATATATATGGAATGTAAAAAAAAAAAAAAAAAACGGTTCTGAAGAAAGTAGGCGCAGGACAGGAAGACACAGATGTAGAGAATGGACTTGAGGACACAGGGAGGGGGAAGGGCAAGCTGGGAAGAAGTGAGAGAGTGCCATGGACCTATATGTACAGCCAAATGTAAAATAGATAGCTAGTCGGAAGCAGCCACATAGCACAGGGAGATCAGGTAGGTGCTTTGTGACCACCTAGAGGGGTGGGATATGGAGGGTGGTTAGGAGACGGAAGAGGGAGGAGATATGGGGATTTATATATATGTATAGCTGATTCACTTTGTTATAAAGCAGAAACTAACACACATTTGTGAAGCAATTATACTCCAAAAAAGATGTTTAAAAAAAAAAAAAAGACTGGAGTGAGGGGAAGACTGGGGAAGCTCCAAGGGGAATGATATGACAGCAGAGAATACCAGGGTGTTTGCCATGCACCATGGCAGGCATACTTAGTGTATTTTATTCCTTATATAATTGAAAAGAGTATGACTAGGGGAATGAGAGCAGATATATTCTTGAATTCTGGCTGAGGGTGACAAATTGAAGTTAAAAACCAATTTAAAGAGGTAATATATTTATAGAATTTGTCAACGTACCTTTGGGAATATAAATAAATATTTCACATGCACATATCGTATTACCTTAAGTTCCTTAAGCAAAAAGACTAAGGTAATTTTTGTACTCCCAACATTTCTTTCTTTATGAAATTGCACATAATAATTGCTCAATAAATGGTGAACTAAATAAAATAGGTAACTTTGATCTCAGAAAGTGTACAGTCTCTTTGCAGAGACTGAATATAATCATCTGGAAAGTTAAATAAGAGTACATGGTTGGGGCTTCCCTGGTGGCACAGTGGTTGAGAGTCCGCCTGCTGATGCAGGGGACGTGGGTTCGTGCCCCCGTCCTGGAAGATGCCGCGGAGCGGCTGTGCCCGTGAGCCATGGCCGCTGAGCCTGCAGGTCCGGAGCCTGTGCTCCGCAATGGGAGAGGCCCACATACCGCAAAAAAAAAAAAAAGAGTACATGGTTGTATGTATTAAGTGCACAGTAAACTGTAGAATTCTCTATATAAATTCAGAGAAATGCATTGTTATCAGGTGGTTAAAATTGATAGATAATCTTTGGATTATTTAAAGTTTAGCTAAAGTTCCAATCCCTGCTCTGTTATTAATTGGCTATATGACCTTGCAGATTATTGAAACTCTTCTGTTGCTATATTTATTCTTCTGTAAAATGGGGCTATTGTTATATAGCCAATAGCCTATTGGGCTGTTGAGGTTTAAACAAGAGAGTGAATGTGCAGTGCTTTAGGTAGTGATTGGCACATATAAGGCTTCTATAGATGGTAGAGAAATAAAGGTTTCTTGGGGTAGGTGAGACTGAAGCCAGATCCTGAGGAATAGGTAGAGTTTAGACAATTGGGGAAGAAGGATATATATCATGAATTATAGGTCTGACATTTAAATTGCTTTGTGACCTTTGCCAAGTCTCTGAAATTCTCTGTGCCTGGTTTTCCTTCTTATAAAAAATGGGTTTTTGTAGTTATAGTGCTTGATGTATGCATAGCTGGTGCTCTTATCATACTTGCTCTTATCATAGATGTGGTTATTGTCACTGATGTCATCATCATTGTCATCATTGTTGTCATCATAATCATCAGGGTAGGAGATAGACAAGACTTTGGCTGTCTTGGAGCTGATGTGTCAGGGAATGGAGGGAATGGAGGGAACCAAGATTTATAATTGGGGAAGGGTCTTATTGCAAAATCTCTCTTCAAATGAAAGAACTATTAGAAAAATAGAAAACTTTGATTATGATTACAGGGATTTAAGCTGCCTACTGTGTCCAGGATGTGGGCTTTCTATAGAATAAATTTTATTTCACATCAATTTTTTGAAACAAACTAATGATACCAGGTTGTACTTTTGCAATGGCTGTTTTCTTACCTTTTTTTGTTATGTTTGTTTGTTTTTTACCTTTTGAGTAAAGCTCTTTTTAGAAGGATCCAAATTTTGTGTTTTTACCATACTGAAACCTGTTATAAGATACATAGTTAAAATGACTATGCAGCTTGCTGTTGTGACCACATACCTTTGGAATGAGCTTTGAAGATGTTAAGTTGTTGATGCAGAAAATCACGATAAGGCAGTAGAATTATTTTTATTAAGCCAGTAGAAATTATATCTATATTCCAAAAAAGAAATCTTTGTCCTTTTGGTATTCATGTCAGAGTTAGTGATAATTCATATCGTTTCAGCTACTAGTTATGTGTTAATAAGCCTTTTCCTTAATTATTTTTTCTCTTTAGAACGATATCGCATCCAGAGTGAACAATTTGAGGATCTTTGGCTCATAACAAATGAGCTTATTATCCGCCTTCAGGAATATTTTGAAAAACAGGGAATCAAAGATTTCGCATGTTCTTTTTCTGGATCTGTGCCCCTTCAAGAATATTTCGAGTTGATTGATCATCATTTTGAGGTGTGTATGATCATAACCCGTATCATCTGTAATTTTTCAATATATGAAAGAAAGATGCTACAGAGGTAAGGATTCTAGTATACATGCTATTAGGCAGTGTACATCAAGTTGTTATTCTTATGTGGATGGTGGGGTTGTGAATCTGTTCCTGCCCTCTTGCCCAGTTTGTGATCAATTGTACACTTTTACAGAGTGGCTGCCTGGAGCTGTGGTCTGGCCTCAGAACAGAGCTGGTTTAATTCTCCCACATGGGGATTTAACCTTTGACCCCAATAACCCAGTGTTAAAACTATTTGAGCTTATTGGCAGCCAATTGGCTAACTAATTCTAGCAGGCCATAAATGAGGTGTGATTATAAAGTAAAGTGATTTTTCCTTTTCATTTTTAACAAGCACACCAGAACTTCTGCATCTGAATGAGGGTTAATCATGTAAAATATTCTCCAGTATCTGGCACAATGGGTGCTTAGTAAATGCTGAATGATTAAATGTCTAAATTAATGAGATCTGACAGTGACTTTGTTGCCTGGATATATTTGCATTTCTTCTTTGGAAGTACCTTCAGAGCCTGTGTTAGATTCTCTTGAGTATCTTGAGGGTGTCAAATCTTCATCCTTTGAAGATTGATTTGATATTTGGAAATAGTCAGGAGTCATGTTTTGTGAAAAAAATTGGACAATGAAAGTCATTGTTTTAAGTCCCATGTGTTAAAAAAAAAATTCACCAGGCTCTTCTTATTTGCCTATAAGTAGACTCTGTAGGGAATTACAAAGAGGAATTTCAAAAAAATTTTGCACTTTGTTTAAGGAAACATTGGTTCCCTAGAGTGGCTACTTTTTAAGGAATCAATAGGTTTTTGCATTTCAATTTGTAAACTATGGTGTGTGTTGTGTGTGTGTGTGTGTGTTAGTGAGAGAGGATGAGAGAGAGAAAGAGGGAGTGAGAGAGAGAATACGTCGTGTAAATTGTCAGTCACATGAGCATTCTACTTGATGTTCAGTCCCTTGAACATTCTAAGAGCATTGACTTTAACCTACAAATAAAGACTTCTTTGAATACAGTGTGAACATAAAGGGAAAATTTCAGTGCATACCATCCCATTGCAGATAACACGGCATTATCAAATAAATTGAATTTATTTGGGTCTTCCCTCATCTAAGCTGATAATATTGTATAGGACAGTATACTTTGACCAAATTGTGGCACGAAAATCAATAGTTTGGGAAATATGTTTAGGTACTCTAAGTATTGAGAACCTTTATAATTCTCTAGGATATATCTTAAGAAATTCCTGCTTCACTGTGCAAAGCTGGGGTCCAGTGAATTATGGAAGAGAGTTCACAGAAAGACTATACTAATTACCTATTTGTAATATTTAAAATAAAAAAATATTAGATTCTAATTGACTATGTTTGACATACAGTCCGCCTCCCTCCTCCCCGCCTTATTTGCTGGCTAGTAAATCCCTGGAGTTTCTACATCAGGGACATTTCCTTTCTGGGGAGGGACTTAGGGAATGTGGTGAACTATAGGCACTTTTGTTACACAGTTAAAATGGGCATGCTATACTTCCTTTGCTCTCTGGCCCCGCTCTACATTTTTTTTTTTTTTTTTTTTGCGGTACGCGGGCCTCTCACTGTTGTGGCCTCTCCCGTTGCGGAGCACAGGCTCCAGCGGCCATGGCTCATGGGCCCAGCCGCTCCGCGGCATGTGGGATCTTCCCGGACCCGGGCACGAACCCGCATCCCCTGCACTGGCAGGTGGACTCTCAACCACTGCGCCACCAGGGAAGCCCTACTTTTTTTTTTTTTTTTAATATGACTTTAAACTTTGAATCAAGGTGGCTTTTGGAATCTATGTGTCCCTTAGTGTAAGCTCCCTGAAAACAGGAATTTTTGTCTGTTTTATTCATTGTTGTAATTCCTAGGGTCTAGAACACTGCGTGGCACTAAGATCAATAAATATTTGTTAAATGTTGAAATTCTGACATGTGAAAACATTTCAATCACTGCTGTTGTGTTACACGTTCAAAGGAATGATAACCTGGCTGATGTCTCAGTTTTGAGAATATTTAAAAAATTTTTTGTTTCATGAATTGAGGAAATAAAGTATTATAGCAGGAAATCATATAAATAAAAGGGTGAATTATTGATAACTCTAATATTCTTTTTTAAAAATTTAGTTGTTATGTCACTTAACTTTTGGTAATGAAAGTTTTTTTTTTTCCTTCAAGAGAATATACTTTGATTTAGTTAGCTACTTAATGCTTCTGAAACTGGGGTTAAAAGAAGTTAATAAAATTCCAAGTTTTTTTTCCAATCATGTGTCGTTCTCCATACATGCACTGAAAAGGTAAGGAAGTTTGGTTTGATATCAGAAATGTAAACTATAATATGTTTGATTTCTGAACATTTTGAATATGATATTTACTTCAAAACTAGTTATGACTGTTTTGTTAAGTTGAATTAGCAGTTCACATGATCTGGGTTCATGGAGTATTCCCTATGACTTTGACTAGCTTTCTTTATTTTAATTGTATTAAATTCAAAAGTTATGAGAGGAGTTATACTGAAAAGAGTCATTTCTGATTCTCATCCTCCCACTATTCAGTCTCCTTTTTGGAGGCAATTTTTGATGTACAGTTTCTTGTTACCTTTCTAGAACTATTCTATGCAGTCACAACTATGTTACTATATAGATTAAAAAAAATACATGAATGATATTCTGTATTTCAGTTTTGCTTTGTTTCATTCAATGCATCTTTGGCTAGCATTGCTTATCAGTACCTGGTGGTCCTGCAAAGTCCTCTTTATTTATTCAACCTGTTCCTCTATTGATGAGTATTTTGATTATTAACATTATCTTACTATAATAGCAACAGAAAAATCCTATAATGAATATCCTTGTGTGTACATTACTTTTTGCAAGCTCACCCCTAGGATAAATTCCTGGAAGTGGGATTGCCAGGTCAAACGCTGTATGTTTGAGAGCTATTTGTATTAACTTTTCTGTGATTTTGCCCACTTTTCTGTTGGATTGTTGCTCTTCTTCTTACTCATTTGTTTGGGTTGTGGTCCTTTTTCATCAATTTGTAGATGCTTTCTAGATATTATAGGCATGGTTTTTTGTCTCTGTGGTTATTGCTATTATTTTTTACAGTTTGCTGTTTGTCTTATCACTTTACTTATAATGTTTTTCTCTACCTTTTTCCTTAACCACGTAGAATTAAAAAAATGTTTTTTAGCTAGTAATTTATCAGGGGTGTGTGTGTGTATGTGTGGCTTTTGACTTATAAAGATCTGTCTCATGCTAAGATTATTTTTAAAAATATAATTTTCTAACGCTTTGTTGTGTTTAAACTTTTGATTCCTCTGCAATTGATTTTGTTGTAAAGACTGGGGGAAAAATCCTTGTTCCTTTTTTCCCTTATGTATTTAATCAGTTATCACAAACATTTATTGAATGATCTATCTTTACCCCAATGACAACTGGGCCATTTTTACTAAATTTCTATTTGACCTATTTCACTGTATCATCTATGTATTCATGTATCGAATATCACAGTTTTAATTCTCTAAACTCTGTAACACACTTAAATTTCTTCTTTACTCTTTTCAAACTTTTATTGGCATTGCCAGTATCCTTACTTTAGACACGTTTTGTTGTGCACATTTAACCTGAATTAAAGAAATTCTTCATTGTAGTTGCGGATAAATGGCGAAAAATTAGAAGAACTCTTATCTGAAAGAGCTGTACAATTTCGGGCCATTCAACGCCGGCTATTAACAAGGTTCAAAGATAAAACACCTGCTCCTCTCCAACACCTGGACACCTTGCTAGATGGAACTTACAAGCAGGTTAGTATAATAACAGTGATAGTTTTATACTACTGGATATAATTTTTTCCCTCACCCTAGAGTCATGTACCAGACTATCAAGATAAGGTATTTCTTTCCTATGTAATTATGGAGCAGGAAATAGCACACAAGCTTTAGAGTTCGAATTTAAAGTCAAGCTCTGCCACTTTCTAATTATGTGACCTTGCGTAAATTAGATTAGATCCATCCATATTTTACTTCCCAGGGTTGTTGTGAGGATTTTCCATCTCTTATGTGAAGCACGCAGCTTAATGCCAGGCACATAGGATATGCTCGATAAATAGTACTATAATGATTAGTGTTATTATTGGACAATTCTTAGTACATCCCATAATTATCATCATAATTCTCAAATTGTCTTATAGAGCAATTAGATTACACTTCTAGTTTTATGTCAGTTGATGCTTTGAGATGGAATTCTTTTTTTAAAATTTATTTTATTAAAGTGTAGTTGGTTTACAATGTGTAAATTTCTGCTGTACAGCAAAGTGATTCAGTTATACATATATACATTATTTTTCATATTCTTTTCCATTATGGTTTATCACAGGATATTGAATATAGTTCCCTGTGCTATAGAGTAAGACCTTGTTGTTCATCCATTCTGTATATAATAATTTGCATCTGCTAATCCCAAACTCCCAATCCATCCTGCACCATCCCCTTGGCAACCACAAGTCTGTTCTCTATGTCTGTGAGTCTCTTTCATAGGTAAGTTCGTTTATGTCATATTTTATATTCCACATATAAGTGATATCATATGGTATTTGTCTTTCTCTTTCTGACTTACTACACTTAGTACGAGAATCTCTAGGTCCATCCATGTTGCTGTAATCACATTATTTCATTCTTTTTAATGGCTGAGTAGTATTCCATTGTATATATGTACCACATCTTCTTTATCTATTCATCTGTCATTGGACATTTAGGTTGTTTCCATGTCTTGGCTATTGTGAATAGTGCTATGAATAGTAGGGGTGCATGTACCTTTTTGAATTATAGTTTTGTCTGGATACATACCCAGGAGTGGGCTTGCCGGATCATATGGCACCTCTATTTTTAATTTTTAAGGAACCTCCATACTGCTTTCCATAGTGGCCACACCAACTTACATTCCCACCAACAGTGAAGGAGGGTTCCCTTTTCTCCATACCCTCTCCAGCATCTGTTATTTGTAGACTTTTTAATGATGGCCATTCTGACCGTTGTGAGGTGGTGCCTCATTGCAGTTTTGATTTGCATTTCTCTAATAATTAGCGATGTTGAGCATCTTTTCATGTGTCTGTTGGTCATGAGATGGAATTCTTAAATAGCCCTTTGTTCTAAATCAAAAAGTCTATTTTCTTCATCTTCCTGATTCGTCCTTCTACCAGTGGTTTATCATTTGCATGACTAGAGTGATCTGGGTCTCACTCTTAAGGTATTATGTCTTCAAAAACTATTCAAAATTATCATCTCAGGCTTGAAATAATAATTTTTAAAATTCAAATTTTATGGGTCATGCCTTTGCCAGTTCCACTATAAAGAAGTCAGCTTTGAATAACTGCATTATGTCTTCTCATATTTCTATACAATATCACTAATCTGTTTCAGAATCGGTGTTGGTGATATGAATATTCTGTTGATTTTTTGATTGAATGTTTTTGTTGAGATAGTTGTGTATTCCCATGCAGTTGTAACAAAAAATACAGCTAAATCTCATGTATCCTTTACCCACTTTCTTCCAGTAGTAGCATTTTGTAAAACTATAGCATAATATCACAACCAGGGTATTGACATTGATAAAATCTATAGATTTTCTTCAGATTTCCACAATTTTACTTATACTCATTTGTGGGTGTATTAAGTTCTATACAGTTTTATCACACATGCAGGTTTGTGTATCCACCACCACATTCAAGACACCAAACAGCTCCATCACACAAGACTCCCTCATGTTGCCTTTTATTAACAGAACTCCCCTCCCGTCCACTGCTCTCTACCACATTCTGTTGTTTTTGAAAGAACGAATCAGGTATTTTTTTTTATAGTTGGCTTTTCTAGAGGAAAGAAAAATAGCTTACCATGTAAACATCAATAAATGTATTGATAATACATTTGCTTCTTGAAATTTTCATTGTTATTTGAAAATTAGTAGCAATTTGAGGGACAGTCTATAACAATAGTAGGGTATTGGAAAGAACACTGGGCTTGAAGTCCAGAGACCCCAGTTCTGTCACTTATTAGCTATGCGGCTTTTGGCAATTCCCTTACCTTCCCAGAACTTCAGTTTCTTTCTATAAAATGGAATAACTACTCACTGTGTTGTTACAAAGATTCTATTCCATAATGGATGTAGAAATGCTTGGTAAATTGTTCTACAAATATAGACTGCCAATTTCTTTTGTGCTGGAGCAATTATGTGACTCTTAGGTTAGTAGACACTAACGCTCTTTCTGTTCCCTTCTTTTTTCTCTCTTTGGTACACTTTTTGTTTTGGTTTGTTTTTCATTTTCTTTCTTTTTTTCCTCCTCCTTCTTCTTCATATCTCTTTGATGACTTCTCTCATTATTAGGTTTCCTGCCACACCTGCACTTGGGGCTGAAGAAACGCTGAATCTTATCTTTAATGGTGCTGTATCTTTTTGTGGACACAATGGCAGAGGGGTCTTTAAAGGAGTTTGATGAGGGTGCTTGATTTAACGCTTTCCATATTTTCTATATAGCAAGGCTTCCTTTGTCTTTTATACATTCTCAGTTCTGGGGTTTATTTTATTATGCTTAACTCCAGGTTGGGTTTTTCCATGATTTTTAGTATGGACAAGATGATCAAAACCATAGAGTTTTGCTTGAATCTATGTGTTAAGTCTCCATTCTTTTTAGATCAAAAAAGAGAATGAACAAGCTTTTGAAAGAAACATATGAATACTATAAGAAATTTGACTTAGTTTTAATGCAATTTACTACTTAGTTTTATTATATATATTAAGATTATACAAAATGCTAAATTCTCAAACTTAGTTCTTTATCATCTTCTTAGAAATATGATCACTTTTGTATGTTTTTGTATCTTTCTAGACCTCTTTTCTTTGCATTCAAAAACAAAATGTTGTTTTGTGAGGCTAAAAAATTCATAAATAGTATCATACTATATGTATTAGTCTGCCTCTCTTTTTTGTTTTTCTTCCAACAGTATGTACTGGAGCTCTTTTCACACTATGTAGATCTACTTCTCTATTTGTAATGGCTGCATAGTATTCTGTAATCTAGACATTCTGTAGTCTGGAAAAACAGTTTATTGAAAGATAAATCTTAAAAATAGTTTTTATGCTGAGTCTAACACTGAGAAAAATCCCTTTTAGACAATTCTATTGTGACTAGACAGGTGTATGACATACCTCACTATCACATACCTTTGGTTTAGTGTAAACTTATCTTTATACTTTCCCTGGCTAGGGGGCAGATTACTTGGATGACTTACTTGGCAGATTAGCCAAGCCCATGAAATAATGATTTGTGCTGGAGCCTGTCCTTACTCTCCATGGCATAACACCATTGCATGAGTGTCACTAGATTTGTAAAGTGTTTTCCTAATGTGTCAGTTTAAAATTAGTTCTGCTACCTGTGTGGAGTCCTTGTTTTCTCATGTGCAAGGGGCTTTTAATTTTCTCTTTTCTGTGCATCTTAGTGCCACTTTAGTTTTAGTTGGATAAGCATTCTGAGCTGTACATTGATAAATTTACTTCCTGTCCACTTATCACCAGGCATCTGGAAGATGCTATATTGTCATCATTTAATGAAGTGGTGATAACTGGTTTATGTGAAAATAGAAGCAGAAGTCAGTAGCCTCCTAAAACTAGTGTGTAAACTCTCTGAAGGCAGAGACCTTTTTTTTCTTTTGTCTTATTCACTACTATATTCTTAGCACAATACACTTCTTGTCATGTTATAGGTGCTTAATAAACATTTGTTCTAGGAATGAATGCTTTCTTGCCACTAAGATAATTTCTTGAAACTGGATGTCTTGGATAAGGGCAATCCTACAAAGAACAGAGCAGCAGAGAATTCTTTCAGTTCAGGCTCATGAATCACTAGGATGATTTATTCTAAAATCCTCAAAAGCCACTAAAAAAATGAAACTCTTCTCGCTTCCTAAATAATATTGTTGGAGGACTCAGGTAAACTGCCATAGCTAGGAAGGTTTTATCGCTGAAAATTCTTGACTAAAGAAATCTTTTCTATTCCTTTTTTGTGAGTATGTGTGTGCCAGAGTTAAGTATGAAATAATCATCTGTTGAAATATCTCAATGCAGATACAGAGGTTAAATTTCATCATATTGTAAGTATAATGAAAATTTCATCATATTCTAAGTGTAATGAGAATTATTTGAGATCTTTCAGTATTAATACCTGTCCAGAAGCATGAAAAGTTTGATTGTCTTCATTTTCCATTTACGTAATTGTTGGGTTCTTTCTCTTGGAAACAAAATTTCTTTCATAAAATGTATCCTCTGAACAGTGAGGATAGGATGTAGAAATGTAGAACTGAGGAAGTTTGGGGGTCTTATGGGTGCTAGATATCCAGGAACTGCTATGAATTCCAATAAAGTCCTTAGGACAAACTGAAAGTGAAACCCAAGTCCCTTCATATACGAATGATTAAGCATTGCTGAGTTGGCTGTAATGTGAAATAGTTGGTATGGTACATTTACTCGTGTAATAGAGTTAGTGATGGTACGTTCGTAGGTTCTGAGGTCAAAGTTTGGCTTACTAGCTCTGCACTCAGTAATGATAGCTATTGTTATTTAGGAACCAAAAAGTCAATTTACCAGGTACAGGGATAGGTAAGGTCAGGGTGGGAGGGCAGAATGGCTTCTGTGCCCTTGGTGTTTAGCAGAAACTCTGGGTACCACTAGTTTACATGGTGAGGCCAGTGAAGTGGGTCTGCAATCTTCGAGTGACTTGGGATGTAGGTGCCTTTGAATCTGGTCCAGCAAGAGCCTGTTAGAGAAAGCCACTGCTTCTAAGGTTGCGGTAAGACATCCAACATTGTTTCCTTTAAATGCATGCTAATAAATGTTCTAGAGTTTGAAGTGGCGTATCTGACTTATTCTAGTATAATGATTAAGAACTCTGTGTCTAGAGACAGCTTACTTGTATTCCAGTCCTGGCTCTGTGACCTTGGGCAAATTACTTAAACAAAAAGAAAGCCAACCCTCCTAAACCTCAGTTTTCCCATCTGTAGAATGGTGCCTCCTTCATTGGCTTGTTGTGAGGACTGAAATGTGTAAAGACATTAATTGCTTAGAATAGTGCTTGGAACACAATAATCTCTCAATAAATGTTAACTACAAATCTGAGGATAGTTTTTCATCTTTATTTGACTAATAAGTTATGCCATATCAAAAATGGTGCTATTCATTGATCAGAAAAAAGAGGTTATAATACATCATCTTTCTGAAACTTCGCTATGTGTCAGCATCACAAATCTAGATCTCAGCTAAGAAACATGAAGATCATGTATCCTCAGGGGCATCCCCAAACTCCTCTAGCGTAACTGCCTTGGGTGTTTGGTTCCAGAGAGGATACCAAAAGGAAAGGCGCTTCAGGATCATGAGGTCAAGTGGCCATCTTCCCAAAATCCCTGATTGTTTCATCTGGATGTATTCTTAGAAGGAAAATTGCTCAATCAAAAAATATTTCTCACTCACACACACACACCACACACACACACGTACACATACGTATTGCTTAGCAAAAATGTACTAAATTATAGTTACTCCAGCAGTATATAAAAATGTCTATTTTGTAGGTATTATTGTTTTGATCTTTACAATTCTTAACTGAAAAAATAATTTGACTGTTATTTCAATCTTTCTTTCTTTGCTTACCAGTGAAATTGAACATTTAAAAAATGTTCATTGGCCATTTATCTTTCTTCTCTTGTGATTTACGTATGTAAAACCTTTTGTTCAATAGTATATCAGGTAGTTCAGCTTTTTCTTATTTTGTGTATATTGAGTGGCAATCTTTTAGCATAGTTCTGTCATGCATAAAAAATACCTTGTGTATGTAAGGAATGTAATCTCTCTTCATATGTAAAAGAAGTTTTACCAATTTGGCATTTGCCTTTTATTTTTATTTATGATGTTTTTTAGACAAGTAAAATTTATAAAGTATTTACATAATAAAGTCTATTCATCTTTTTCCTTTAGGTTTCTCTGTCTAGGAAAGTCTTCCCATGCCAAGAGTATTATCGACCTATAATTTATTTTAACATTTTTATGCTATTATTCTTTTTTTTTGTGGTGTGCGGGCCTCTCACTGTTGTGGCTTCTCCCGTTGCGGAGCACAGGCTCCAGACGCGCAGGCTCAGTGGCCATGGCTCACGGGCCCAGCCGCTCCGCGGCATGTGGGATCTTCCCGGACCGGGGCACGAACTCGTGTCCCCTGCATCGGCAGGCGGACTCTCAACCACTGCGCCACCAGGGAAGCCTGCTATTATTCTTTATATATACTTTTTTAATCCATCTGGAATGTATTCTGCAATTTAGTGAGAAGCTAATCTCCTCGCCAAAAATGGTGAGCTAGTTGTCTCAGCCCCTGTTAACTGCATGATCCATTTTTCTCTTACTGAGCTGAAATACTACTTGTATCATTTAACAATTTTACTGTATAGCAAACTACCCCAAACCGTAGTGGTTTAAAACAACAGTTCATTATTGTTCATGAGTCTCTGAATCAGCTGGGCAGTTCTGTTGACCTGGGCCATGGTTGGCTGTTCTTGTTTGAATTCACTCCTGTGTCTCTGGTTAGCTGGTTGCTCAGCTGGGGACTGGATGGCCTAGGATGTGCTTACTTACGTATTGGCATTTGGCTCACAGTTAGATGGGGTGATTGTACCACATGTCTCTCCTGTGTGGCAGGCTGGCCTGGGCTTGTTTACATGGTGGCTACAGGTCCCGGTGCACAAGTATTCTTCAAGGCTCTGCCTGTGCCATGTCTCTAACTCCCCAGATCAAAGGGTTGGGGAAATAGACTCTGCTTCTTTATTTGAGTCGAGAACTGTGGGCAGTTTTACAATTTACCCTAATTCTAAATGAGCATATACTAAATTAGCAAAATGTTTTGAAAGATAATTTTTTTCAACCTTTCCTAATCCTTTCCTAATCCTTTCCTAATCCTTGAACTTAGGTTTTCTGTACTTTTAACTTTGAAACCTAAATTTTTGTTGTTATTAAAATTTTATTAATTCATAACCAGTTATGGTCTATGGATTTTAAAGATAATTTCTCTTATAATTAGATTTGTCAAGAGTTATTTAAAGCAAACAGAGCATCTGTGCTGTTTTCAGGCTAGTGAAACTGCCTGAATACTTACCTATGTGCTTAGTTATGGTCAGTTGTTTTGGGGATGGAATCTGTTATCTAGTCTCCTTGTAGGTCCCCACCATAGTCCTGTCCAGGGTGGGCGTTATGGGTGTGTGATCTGTGCAGTCACAGAGCCCTGTGTTTGGTTGAATGCTCTGTGGTAGCCGTCGTGAAATTCTTAATACTTTTTGAACAAGAGGCCCCATATTTTCATTTTGCCCTGGGCCCCTCAAATAATGTAGGTGGTTCTTGCCCTGTTGGGATACTAACTAACTTTTAATGAGTAGAACAAGACAATTGGGAGCTCAAATACAGAGTAGAATTCAAAGACATACTGGTTTTATTACCACTACCCCAAAACCACCTGTAAGTTTCCCCAAAGATGAACAAAAAGGGATGCAGTGGGCATCAATGAGCTCCTCTGAAGAGCTCAAAGACTTCTTTCTGGGAAAGGCATCTTGGTTAACTGACAATGAAGTGACAAGGGTTATCTCATTTAAGAGTATCATCCTGCAATTAGCTGTCTCTAGGCACGTTGTGGGTGGCAGCCTCTTTTTAGATTTCCATCCTGTGGGTCACTGGCTTCAAGGTGCACCGTGAATAGTTATGAGTTTTGGTGCACAAAGGCTTCAGCCAACCACTTTTCTCCTGTTTTTAACTGCAGGTTATTTCTTATATCCTTATCTTTGATTGGACAGGAACCCCAAAACCACAGCACCACATTATACTTTTAGTACCATGCCTTTCCTGTATAGTATCTACTTACCATCACATCAGACTTCACTGGGGGCATCTACCAAGCACCCTTTACTGAGGTCATCCTATAGCTGAGGCTAGAAGAGAGGACTAGGACTATCACTCTGGGAAAAGCACCCCGTGATTCTTACATGGGAAGGATGTGGTTTCCCGTGAATGAGGATTTTCCAGTTGCTCACCACAATTTCTATAATTTATTCTAGAATTTTGGGAAAAAAGTCTTACTGTTTGAAAGAACTTTCACCTTTACTAGTTCTAGAGGCATAATGTTGAAAGAAAGTAACCGTGTCAAGAATTTCTTTTTTTCAGCAGTTAGAAACCTAAATTTCCTCATTTGGATAATTGGAATCCTGCTTTGTCAACCAACTGAATATATTTTTGGAGGACCTAAGAAAAAAAGTATGGGGAGAGAAGGGAAATTCATGTTTATTGAGCATCTGTTGAGTCTGAGGTACATTTCATTTATTTATCATTTTATACAGCCATCTTGTGAGGGTGGCATTCTTGTTTCCATTTTATGGATGAAGAACTTGAGACGTACAGCAGGGTTAAACAACCTGCTCAGTGTTACACAGTTATTAAGCCATCTATTCCAAAGTCCATGTTTTAGTATGTCATGTGGCATTTGTACTTAAATTATTTCCAGGTGGGAAATAGACATCATAGTTTTCTTTAGCAAAACTACAGTCAGGTTGAAGAAAAAGCAGACTTGTGAAAAATATTTGTACATATTTATGATGTGTATATATTCATGATCATCCAATATTCATTGTATATACACCTATCAGAAGGTAACAGAATCTTCTGGAGAGTTCCCCAAATGTGTATTACATCTGAAACTTGGGTATCAGAGGAAGAGGTGAGTTTGTTAATTTAACTGATACTGAAGTTCAGTTTCTTTGCCATCAAATGCTAGTGCTTATTGCATTTGGCAGAAAAGCTTTGGAAAATAAGTTCTCTGATGTTATAAAATTTTCACGTGTATTTGTTTGTCAAAGCAGGACTCATTGGTTGAATTGAAATAGGGGAAATTTAGACTTACCCTATGGTTTGGCTGTGTTTTGATGCTTTTATGTGTACTAAGATTTTTTTTTTCTCTGCTTGAACACTAACCCTCTGTTGTAACAGGGGAAAAGTGTTTACTAATCTAAAAGTTTAATTGTGTCAGATGACATATGTGTGATGTAATGACTGATAGCCATTAATGTTTTAGAAAGGCACTTGGCTGGTTTTTCTTTTCTGCAAAACAGAGGCTGTATTAGGCATAATTTTAAACAGAGATCCTGTGGTTTGGAGTTTGCTATTTGTTACTTTTTCTGTACTTAAAACTTCCTTCTACTCTGTTTATTTGTGTGTTATTGATATATAAAAATCATTTTAAGTCACACAAAAATCTAAGAGCTTTTTGGTCTGTGACTTTTTAAATGGGCATGATGTTGGCTGATAACACAAAGGAATATGTGATGAAACCATTCAGAGGCCTACTTTCCTCTTTGCATTGGCAAGTAAAAAACAATATGCTGATAGACTGAGAAGGAAGTATCAGGGATTTAATGATGTTGCTGCATTTGTTTTCCTTATAACCACTTAAGAGCTAAGAAAAAGTTCTTTCTCTTCCAAAGGAGATGGAATAAACAGATGATAAAGGGAGCACAAAAAAATGTAACCATATGTTTGGGGATGAATGGGAGAGGTAAGTTAAAAAAATAAAAGGATGGGATCACAGTAAAAAAATGGAGTTTGCATGTTTTCACCCTATAATTCTATTCTTGGATGTTTATCTAAGAAAATAGTTCACAAAGGAAAAAAAATACATTCATCAAGTTGTTCATTTACAGTATTAATCACCTTTGCAAGAAATTATAAATCAGCTTTCATTTCTTAGAAATGAAAAGTAAAAATGAAAAAAAGATATATCATTTCTTATTATTTTAAAAACTGGAATAATATAAAATATTTTATTTTATATTATTTTTTTTAATTAATTCATTTAATTTATTTATTTTTGGCTGCATTGGGTCCTTGCTGATGTGCATGGGCTTTCTCTAGTTGCGGCGAGCAGGGGCCACTCTTGGTTGCAGTGTGCAGGATCTACAGCACAGGCTCAGCAGCTGTGGCACGTGGGCTTAGTTGCTCCACGGCATGTGGGATCCTCCTGGACCAGGGCTCGAACCCGTGTCCCCTGCATTGGCAGGCAGACTCCTAACCACTGCGCCACCAGGGAAGCCCCTAAAACATTTTAAATAATTGGAAAGCGCAGATTAGTATATAGTAAGTTTCCAATAGATGTATCTATAATACATAAGTGTGCAAAGATTTGGAAGGAATACAAAAAAAATGATATACATTTGTTTTAGATGACTTTAAATTCTTAAATAATTAAAAAATTGTTATAATCATAATTTTTTAAGTGTGAATTTTTTTTCACAATATGTGAATGTACTTAACACTACTGAACTGTACACTTAAAAATACCTAAGGTGGTAAATTTTATGTTCTGTTTTACCACAATTAAAAAGAATAATAACTTTTTGAAAACTGGGATGTGGTCAGAAACTCCTGGTTGTCATTGGTTTTAATTTTTTTTTTTTGCAGTATAGACTAAACATAACTTTTTTTTTTTTTAACAATCCTATTCACTTTTTTTTAAACAACTTTATTAGAGTATAATTGCTTTACAATGGCGTTAGTTTCTGCTTTATAACAAAGTGAATCAGCTATACATATACATATATCCCCATATGTCCTCCCTCTTGCATCTCCCTCCCTCCCACCCTCCCTATCCCACCCCTTTAGGTGGTCACAGAGCACCGAGCTGATCTCCCTGTGCTATGCGGCTGCTTCCCACTAGCTATCTATTTTACATTTGGTAGTATATATAAGTCCATGCCACTCTCTCACTTTGTCCCAGCTTACCCTTCCCCCTCCCCGTGTCCTCAAGTCCATTCTCTAGTAGGTCTGCATCTTTATTCCTGTCCTGTCTCTAGGTTCTTCGTAACCATTATTTTGTTTTGTTTTAGATTCTATATATATGTGTTAGCATACGGTATTTGTTTTTCGCTTTCTGACTTCACTATGTATGACAAACTCTAGGTCCATCCACCTCGCTACAAATCACTCAGTTTCGTTTCTTTTTATGGCTAATATTTCATTGTATATATGTGCCACATCTTCTTTATCCATTCATCTGTTGATGGACACTTAGGTTGCTTCTATGTCCTGGCTATTGTAAATAGAGCGGCAATGAACATTATGGTGCATGACTCATTTTGAATTATTTTCTCAGGGTATGTGCCCAGTAGTGGAGTTGTTGGGTCGTATGGTAGTTCTATTTTTAGTTTTTTAAGGAACCTCCCTACTGTTCTCCACAGTGGCTGTATCAATTCACATTCCCATCAACAGTGCAAGAGGGTTCCCTTTTCTCCACACCCTCTCCAGTATTTATTGTTTGTAGATGTTTTGATGATGGCCATTCTGACCGGTGTGAGGTGCTACCTCCTTGTAGTTTTGATTTGCATTTCTTTAATGATTAGTGATGTTGAGCATTCTTTCATGTGTTTGTCTTCTACCCATTTTTGGATTGGGTTGTTTGTGTTTTTTATCGAGCTGCATGAGCTGCTTGTATATATTGGAGATTAACCCTTTGTCAGCTGCTTCATTTGCAAATAATTTCTCCATTCTGAGGGTTGTCTTTTCATTTTGTTTATGGTTCCCTTTGCTGTGCAAAAGCTTTTAAGTTTCATTAGGTCCCATTTGTTTATTTGTTTTTTATTTCCATGTTTCTAGGAGGTGGTTCAAAAAGGATCTTGCTGTGATTTATGTCATAGAGTGTTCTGCCTATGTTTTCCTCTAAGAGTTTCATAGTGTATGGCCTTACATTTAGGTCTTTACTCCATTTTGAGTTTCTTTTTGTGTATGGTGTTAGGGAGTGTTCCAACATCATTCTTTTACATGTAGCTGTCCAGTTTTCCCAGTACCACTTACTGAAGAGGCTGTCTTTTCTCCATTGTATATTCTTGCCTCCTTTACCAAAAATAAGGTAACCATATGTGTGTGGATTGATCTTTGGGCTTTCTCTACTGTTCCATTGACCTATATTTCTGTTTTTGTGGCAGTACCATACTATCTTGATTACTGTAGCTTTGTAATATAGTCTGAAGTCAGAGAGCCTGATTCCTCCAGCTCTGTTTTTCGTTCTGAAGATTGCTTTGGCTATTTGGGGTCTTTTGTGTTTCCGTACAAATTGTGAAAGATTTTGTTCTAGTTCTATGAAAAATGCCATTGGTAGTTTGATAGGGATTGCACTGAATCTGTAGATTGCTTTGGGTAGTATAGTCATTTTCACAATGTTGATTCTTCCAATCCAAGAACATGGTATATCTCTCCATCTGTTGCATCATCTTTCATTTCATTCATCAGTGTCTTACAGTTTTCTGCACACAGGACTTTTGTCTCCTTAGGTAGCTTTATTCCTAGGTATTTTATTCTTTTTCTTTCAATGGTAAATGGGAGTGTTTCCTTAATTTCTCTTTCAGATTTTTCATCATTATTGTATAGGAATGCAAGAGATTTCTGTGCATTAATTTTGTATCCTGATTCTTTACCAAATTTACTGATTAGCTCTAGTAGTTTTCTGGTAGCATCTTTAGGATTCTCTATGTATACTATCATCTCATCTGAAAACTGTGACAGCTTTACTTCTTCTTTTCCTATTTGAATTCCTTCTATTTCTTTTTCTTCTGTGATTCCTGTGGCTAAAACTTCCAAAACTATGTTGAATAATAGTGGTGAGAATGGGCAACCTTGTCTTGTTCCTGATTTTAGTGGAATTGGTTTCAGTTTTTCACCATTGAGAACCATATTGGCTGTGGGTTTGTCATATGTGGCCTATATTATGTTGAGATAAGTTCTCTCTTTGCCTACTTTCTGGAGAGTTTTTATCGTAAATCGGTGTTGAATTTTGTTGAAAGGTTTTTCTGCATCTATTGAGATAATCATATGTTTTTTTATTCAGTTTCTTAATATGGTGTATCACATAGATTGATTTGTGTATATTGAAGAATCCTTGTATTCCTGCGATAAACCCCACTTGATCATGGTGTATGATCCTTTTAATGTGCTGTTGGATTCTGTTGGCTAGTATTTCGTTTAGGATTTTTGCATCTATGTTCATCAGTGATATTGGCCTGTAGTTTTCTTTCTTTGTGACATCTTTGTCTGGTTTTGGTTTCAGGGTGATGGTGGACTGGTAGAATGAGTTTGGGAGTGTTCCTCCCTCTGCTGTATTTTGGAAGAGTTTGAGAAGGATAGGTGTTAGCTCTCTCTAAATGTTTGATAGGATTCGCCCGTGAAGCCATATGGTCCTGGGCTTTTGTTTGTTGGAAGATTTTTAATCACAGTTTCAATTTCAGTGCTTGTGATTGGTCTGTTTATATATTCTATTTCTTCCTTGTTCAGTCTCGGAAGGTTGTGCTTTTCTAAGAATTTGTCCATTTATTCCAGGTTGTCCATTTTATTGGCATAGAGTTGCTTGTAGTAATCTCTCATGATCCTTTGTATTTCTGCAGTGTCAGTTGTTACTTCTCATTTTTCATTTCTAATTCTGGTATTGTGAGTCTTCCTCCTTTTTCTCTTTATGAGTCTGGCTAATGGTTTATCAATTTTGTTTACCTTCTCAAAGAACCAGCTTTTAGTTTTATTGATCTTTGCTGTTGTTTCCTTCATTTCTTTTTCATTTATTTCTGATCTGTTCTTTATGATTACTTTCCTTCTGCTAACTTTGGGTTGTGTTTTTTGTTGTTGTTTTTCTTTCTCTAATTGCCTCAGATGTAAGGTTAGGTTGTTTATTGAGATGTTTCTTGTTTCTTAAGGCAGCATTGTATTGCTATAAACTTCCCTCTTAGAACTGCTTTTGCTGCTTCCTATAGGTTTTGGGTCATCATGTTTTCATTGTCATTTGTTTCTAGGTATTTTCTGATTTCCTCTTTGATTTCTTCAGTGATCTCTTGGTTATTAAGTAGTGTATTGTTTAGCCTCCCTGTGTTTGTATTCTTTACCGTTTTTTTCCTGTAATTGATATCTAGTCTCATAGCGTTGTGGTCGGAAAAGATACTTGATATGATTTCAATTTTCTTAAATTTACCAAGGCTTGTTTTGTGACCCAAGATATGATCTATCCTGGAGAATGTTCCATGAGCACTTGAGAAGAAAGTGTGTTCTGTGGTTTTGGGATGGAATGTCCTGTAAATATCAATTAAGTCCATCTTGTTTAATGTATCATTTAAAGGTTGTGTTTCCTTATTTATTTTCATTTTGGATGATCTGTCCATTGGTGAAAGTGGGGTGTTAAAGTCCCCTACTATGATTGTGTTACTGTCAATTTCCCCTTTTATGGCTGTTAGTATTTGCCTTATGTATTGAGGTGCTCTATGTAGGGTGCATAAATATTTACAATTGTTATAGCTTCTTCTTGGATTGATCCCTTGATCATTAGGTAATGTTCTTTGTCTCTTGTAGTAGTCTGTATTTTAAAGTCTGTTTTGTCTGATATGAGAATTGCTACTCCAGCTTTCTTTGGATTTCCTTTTGCGTGGAATATCTTTTTCCATCCCCTCACTTTCAGTCTGTAGGTAGGCCTAGGTCTGAAGTGGGTCTCTTGTACACAGCGTGTATACAGGTTTTGTTTTGGTATCCATTCAGCCAGTCTATGTCTTTTGGTTGGAGCCTTTAATCCATTTACATTTAAGGTAATTATCGATATGTATGTTCCTATTACCATTTTCTTAATTGTTTTGTGTTTGTTATTGTAGGTCTTTTCCTTCTCTTGTGTTTCCTGCCTAGAGAAGTTCCTTTAGCATTTGTTGTAAAGCTGGTTTGGTGGTGCTGAATTCTCTTAGCTTTTGCTTGTCTCTTAATCTTTTAATTTCTCCATCGAATCTGAATGAGATCCTTGCTGGGTAGAGTAATCCTGGTTGTAGGTTTTTCCCTTCCATCTCTTTAAATATGTCCTGACACTCCCTTCTGGTTTACAGAGTTTATGCTGAAAGATCAGCTGTTAACCTTATGGGGATTCCCTTGTATGTCATTTGTTGCTTTTCCCTTGCTGCTTTTAATATTTTTTCTTTGTGTTCAATTTCTGATACTTTGATTAATATATGTCTTTGTTTGTTCCTCCTTGGATTTATTCTATATGGGACTCTGCGCTTCCTGGAATTGATTAACTCTCTCCTTTTTCCCATATTAGGGAAGTTTTCAACTATGATCTCTTCAAATATTTTCTCAGTCCCTTTCTTTTTCTCTTCTTCTTCTGGGACCCCTATAATTCGAATGTTGGTGCGTTTCATGTTGTCCCAGAGGTCTCTAAGACTGTCCTCAATTCTTTTCATTCTTTTTTCTTTTTTCTTCTCTGTGGAAGTTGTTTCCTATTTCCTATTTTATCTTCCAAGTCACTTATCCATTGTCTGCCTCAGTTATTCTGCTATTGAGTCCTTCTAGAGAATTTTAAATTTCATTTATTGTGTTGTTCATCATTGTTTGTTTGCTCTTTAGTTCCTCTAGGTTCTTGTTAAACGCTTCTTGTATTTTCTCCATTCTATTTCCAAGATTTTGGATCATCTTTACTATCATCACTCTGAATTCTTTTTCAGGTAGACTGCCTATTTCCTCTTCATTTGTTTGGTCTGGTGGGCTTTTACCTTGCTCCTTCGTCTGCTGTGTGTTTCTCTGTCTTCTCATTTTGCTTAGCCTAGCGTGTTTGGGGTCTCCTTTTCACAGGCTGCGCATTCGTAGTTCCTGTTATTTTTGGTGTCTGCCCTCAGTGGTAAGGTTGGTTCAGTGGGTTTTGTAGGCTTCCTGGTGGAGGGTACTGATGCTTGTGTTCTGGTGAATGAGGGTGGATCTTGTCTTTCTGTTGGGTAGGTCCACATCTGGTGGTGTGTTTTGGGGTGTCTGGGACCTTATTATGATTTTAGGCAGCTCACTGCTAATGGGTGGGGTTGTATTACTGTCTTGCTAGTTGTTTGGCATAGGGTGTCCAGCACTGTAGCTTGCTGGTCAGTGAGTGGAGCCGGGTCTTCGTGTAGAGATGGAGATCTCTGGGAGAGCTTTCGCCATTTGATGTTCCATGGAGCCGGAGCTTTCTGGTTGACCAATGTCCTGAATTCGGCTCCCCCACCTCAGAGGTACAGGCCTGACACCCGGCCGGAGCATGAAGACCCTGTCATCCACCCGGCTCAGAAGGAAAGGGAAAGAAAAAGAAAGAAAGAAAAATAAATAGAATAAAATATATAAGTTATTAAAATATAAAATTATTATTAAAAATAAAAAAAATTTAAAAAGTAATAAAAAGAAAAAAAAAGAAGGAAGAGAGCAACCAGATCAAAAAACAAATCCACCAATAATAACAAGCGCTAATAACTATAGTTAAAAAAGAAAAAAAAGAGACAGAACCCTAGGACAAATGGTGAAAGCAAAGGTATACAGACAAAATCACACAGAGAAGCATACACATACATACTGACAAAAAGAGAAAAAGGAAAAAAAAAATATATCGTTGCTCCCAAAGTCCACTGCCTCTATTTTGGGATGATCCGTTGTCTATTTATGTATTCCACAGATGCAGCGTACATCAAGTTGATTGTGGAGATTTAATCAGCTGCTCCTGAGGCTGTTGGGCGAGATTTCCTGTCTCTTCTTTGTTCGCACAGCTCCTGTAGTTCAGCTTTGGATTTCGCCCCGCCTCTGCGTTTAGGTCACCTGAGGGCGTTTGTTCCCGCCCAGATAGGATGTCAAAGGGGGTCAAAGGAGCAGCTGATTAGGGGTCTCTGGCTCACTCAGGCTGGGGGGAGGGAGGGGTACAGAATGCGGGGCGAGCCTGCAGCGGCAGAAGCCAACATGTCTTTGCAACAGCCTGAGGCGCGCCGTGTATTCTCCTGGGGAAGTTGTCCCTGGGACCCGGGATCCTGGCAGTGGCGGGCTGCAGAGGCTCCCGGGAGGGGAGGTATGGATAGTGACCAGTGCTCGCACACAGGCTTCTTGGTGGCGGCAGCAGCAGCCTTAGCGTCTCATGCCTGTCTCTGGTGTCCGTGCTGATAGCCGCGGCTCGCACCCGTCTCTGGAGCTCGTTTAGGCGGTGCTCTGAATCCCCTCTCCTCGCACACCCTGAATCAGTGGTCTCTTGCCTCTTAGGCAGGTCCAGACTTTTTCCCACACTCCGTCCCGGCTGGCTGTGGCGCACTAGCCCCCTTCAGGCTGTGTTCACGCAGCCAACCCCAGTCCTCTCCCTGGGATCCGACCTCTGAAGCCCGAGCCTCAGGCTCCCAGCCCCCAGCCACCCCAGCGGGTGATCAGACAAGCCTCTCCGGCTGGTGAGTGCTGGTCGGCACTGATCCTCTGTGCGGGAATCTCACCGCTTTACCCTCTGCACTCCTGTTGCTGTGCTCTCCTCCGTGACTCCGAAGCTTACCCCCCGTCACCGCCGGTCTCTGCCAGTGAGGGGGCTTCCTAGTGGGTGGAAACTCTCCTCCTTCACAGCTGCCTCCCACTGGTGCAGGTCCCGTTCCTATTCTTTTGTCTCTGTTTTTTCTTTTTTTCTTTTTCCCTACCCAGGTACCTGGGGGAGTTTCTTGCCTTTTGGGAGGCCTGAGGTCTTGCCAGCGTTCAGTAGGTGTTCTGTAGGAGTTG
This sequence comes from Aethalodelphis obliquidens, assembly GCF_003676395.1. NCBI lineage: Eukaryota > Metazoa > Chordata > Mammalia > Artiodactyla > Delphinidae > Aethalodelphis > Aethalodelphis obliquidens. Next base: position 43,416,374 of record NW_020837949.1, on the reverse strand, counting down.
TTCCACATGTAGATGTATTTCTGATGTATTTGTGGGGACGAAGGTGATCTCCACGTCTTACTCTTCTGGCATCTTGAAGGTCTCCCGTCTTTGGTTTTCTGAGGGAAGTATTTTCTCTCACCTGTATATACCTTGTAAACTTATTTCTCTAGTCTCATAATGTTTAGAACTTTGGGTAATCATTGCATATATGAGGTAGTTTATTCCTATTCACTCAAAAGAGAGCAATTAGATAACTGGATGGTATGCTTGAATGAAGATATGAATAGGACGGATGTTGTCTTGCTCTATCTGACTGTAAACTCGCCAGTACCTCAGCCAAACTGGAGAAGCATACAAAGCTCTTTGAAAATGATGTCAATTTTTCTTCATCTAGGTCAGAGTGCAATCTGGAATGTAATCTCCAAAGTGTGTTTGTTTTAAGTACATCACTGATGTATTCAATATATGTGTGTGGCTATATAGAAGTATAGCCCAACAGAAACATACCTCAAGCCACAAATATAAGCCATATATGTAATTTGTAATTTTCTAGCAGCTACGTTAATAAAGTAAAATGACACTAGTGAACTTAATTTTGATAATGTGTTTTATTTAACCTTATATATCTAAAATATTATCATTTCAACATGTAATCAAATAAATATTATTAATGAGATATTTAATATTTTTTCCACAGTGAGTCTTTAAGACATGGTTTATTTGAGACTTGCAGCACATATCAAGTGCTGAATCGCCACATGTGGCTAGTGGGTACCTTAGTGAACATTACAGTTCTAGCAACAGATAATTGTCAACTCATAATTTTATATTATTTCTTATAATGTCTCTTTTCTTGATTTTTTTCTTTCCCTTAGTCCCTTTAAATTCTTGTTCATGATAAGACTATCACTGACCATTGATTTTCACTTACTCGATATGAATAGCTGGCGGTGGCGCAGCGGTTGAGAGTCCGCCCGCCAATGCAGGGGACACGGGTTCGTGCCCCGGTCCAGGAGGATCCCACATGCCGCGGAGCGGCTGGGCCCGTGAGCCATGGCCACTGGGCCTGCGCGTCCAGAGCCTGTGCTCCACGGTGGGAGAGGCCACAACAGTGAGAGGCCCGCGTACTGCAAAAAAAAATAAAAAAATAAATAAAATAAAGCATCAAATTTTGTGTCAACAGATTTGGGTCCCAGTTCCAGCTCTCTCTAGCTTTTTGGCTTTGGATGTGTCACTTAACCGCTCTAAGCCTTGGCTTCTTAACTTTCATCTGTGGACATCTTAGGACCTTTTTGCACAGCATCTAGCATGGGGCTTATCTTCTAGTAAAACTCTCAGTAAATATTTATTGTGTTGTATAATGATTAGGGCAAAGGATTTAGAATCTTAAGTTTCCATTAGTATAGGATTTCAGAAACAAATGGGGCCTTTGGGGTCATCTAGCACCAGCCCCTAGACTGGAATGTGGTTGTGGGCCAGTCATTGTTTGGTGGACGCTAATGCTAGTGATCTAAGGTACAGGGCTTTGTGAGACTGAATTAATTTTCAAACAAAATATAAGTGCAAAGTATTATTATAAATTGGAGCTACGCTTCCCTGGATTTATGTATGTAATGCTAATTGATATTAATGGGGATTGTACATAAATCAAGGGGAGAACAGACCTATTAGTGTATAAAAAACATTCTACTTCTAATATCCGTCTGGTATGCTTTACTTCCCTCGGGCATATGTGTTTTTATAAAGTGAATGCATACTTCTTTATCTTCATGTTGTTCAATCACTATTGGAGTTTTCTGCTTGCTAGTGTTAGTTTGAACGTCTCCCTAGATTGTAAATTCAGTATTAAGGTTTCATTTGGGCAAACTTAGCAGGTGCAGAAATGTGGTATTTGTCTGGTATAAAGCATTCTAAGCCCAGAGTAATCAGGGGTGCTCTCTTGTGCTAAAATTTCATTCTATTTATTGTTTGATCTTTAAAAAAAAAATTAGTCCTTTGACATACGCTCAGAAGCAAGATGTTTCTAATATTTCAATAAAACAATTAATGGTTCCATTATAAGGAAATGAAAATCTTTTTGTGTGAGTGATGAGAGAAAAATATATAAGTGGCCTCCAATTATCTGTAATTGTATGAGGTTTTCTTTCATTTATGTTATCTATCTTCCTGTTTAATCCCATCTAGCACAATTATTCCTTTTGTATTAGTTTTCTGTAAATGGAGTTCTGAATGGTTTGAATTGTGAATCAACAGTTGTGATGATCACAATCTTCACAACCCTCCTCTCTACCTTCCTTCCCTTCCCTGCCTTTCTCGTTCTCTTTAAATAAAGGAAAACAAATACATTTTCCTGGAGAGATTATTTTATGATCTTTCTTAGCAAAAGAAAAAGATGTATGGTCTTTATAAGAGTATCTATGAATAGCTGAATAATTATATCAGTCTGATTTGTGTTTCTCTGTATATTAATAAGTAGAGGGCTAATAGTGCTCTGAAAGTATGAAATGTAACCAAGGATAAATTGAGGTGGTATATTTTTAGAAAGATATTTTTGTGAGACCTACCTGTATGTCTAGGAAGGTAGTAATAGTAAAATCAGTTTCATCTAATTAAAAGAAATGAACTTTGAACACTGGACTTTAAATGGATTTAAATTTATTATCACTCTACTTGGGAATCATTAATAAAATGTTGTACAAGTAAAATCAGCAGGCATTTATCTTCACTATTTTACCTGATAGATCACCCTATATTGTTGTTGTTTTTTTTTGTTGTTGTTTGTTTGTTTGTTTTTGCGGTATGTGGGCCTCTCACTGTTGTGGCCTCTCCCGTTGCGGAGCACAGGCTCCAGACGCGCAGGCCCAGCGGCCATGGCTCACAGGCCCAGCCGCTTCGCGGCACGTGGGATCCTCCCGGACCGGGGCACGAACCCATGTCCTCTGCATCGGCAGGTGGACTCTCAACCACTACGCCACCAGGGAAGCCCTGTATTGTTGTTTTTAAGTTTCCTTTTATATGATTTCCAAATCTCTTATAGCAGGATATTAGATTTCAGGGAAATCCAACCACCTTTCCCACCCAAATATTGATTCTCTGCCTCCCTCTACCCCCATCTAAGACTGGCTTCTGGCCAGCAGTTAATATTCTTATTCAGTTGGTTCCCCATTTAGAAAGATGGGCTCAGAGGCCATATTCTTGGAGATGTTTTTTTCCATGGAAGTGACAGATTTTCACAGGGCCATCACCTTCCATCTTTTATCCCACCTTTGTGATTCAAGGTAAAGATGTGTAAGAGGATTGGCTCTTGCTAAGTTGAGGCCATGGACTCGAGGACACTCAAGGAAACCACAAGTTCCTGGTCCTTGTAGTCTAATATGTCAATTACCTGTCTGACACATTAGACAAGATTAATCTTCTGAATGTAATTATCTGTAGTTTTTCTTTGTCTGTTTTTGTCCTATCTCATTCCAAGACGTTTAGGGCATCCCTGCTGTCTATCCGGTTAAGCTGAGACTTCTTACTCTGACATTCAAAGGTCTCTGAAGAGTGGAACCCAACTCCTTCTAAACTCCTACTTCTGCAAAACCAATCAAGCTAGCCTATCCTCTTAAACAGAAACTCTATTGATATATAATTTGCTTACTGTAAAATTCAACTGTTGTAAAGGTACCATTTAATGATTTTTAGTAAATTTATAGAGTTGTGCAGCCATCACCACAACCCAATTTTAGAACATTACTACTATCCCCAAAAGCTCCCTTGTGCCCTTTTACCAGTCTTAACACCAAGAAACTGCTGATCTACTATCTGTTTCTTTAAGTTGACCTTTTCTGGATATTTCATATAAGTAGAGTCACACAGTAAGTAGTCTTTTGGATCTTTTTTTTTAACCTAACATTCTGCTTTTGAGGTTCATTCGTATTATAGTATGTGCCAGGAGCTTGCTCTTTTTCATTGCTGAATAGTATTCCATTGTATGGATATACCACATTTTGTTTTTTATCAGTTCATAGACATTTGGATTGTTTTCAGTTTGACCAATAAATGAATAATGCTACTGTGAACATTCACGTATATGTCTTTATATGAACACGTTTTGTTTTCTCTTGGTAGATTGTTATTATTTTAATTAATTAATTAATTTTTTTGCTCTCAGGCATAATGATGACTTTATTGGGTGCTCTTCTGTGCCAGACACTCTCATATGCCTTAACATTTTTTTTCTTGATTAAAAAATGCATGAATAATTCATGCTCATTATAACCAATCAAACAATAGAGAAACAGATAAAGACAGTACCAGCATCTCCCCCACCCAAGCTCCACATCTTATTTAATTGTTGCAACCACCGTGAGAGATAAGAATTATAGGCCATATTTTATACATGGGAAAATTGAGGCTGAGAAAGGCTCAGAGTGTACCCTGCAGTGTTCAACAGGAAGAGCTTTGGAGTCTGATTACCTGGGCTCGTTTCTTGACTTTGCAGTTTACTATGTGTCCATGAGCAGATTACTTATTATTTCTGTCCCTCAGTTTTCCTACCTGCTAGTTCACAGGGTGCAGTGAGGATGTAATGTGCTAAAACATAAAAGTATTGCTGTTTCTAAAGAAAAAAAGATCAAAAAGAGAAATTATTTAAAAATGACAGCTAAGAAGAAAATACTAAGAATTAGAGCAAACTCTGTTCACCATTCTGCTACTTCACTATTCGGCTACTAGTGTCGCTTGGTGGATTATTAGGAGTGGAATTGCAGGGTCATATGGTAAATTTATGTTTAACTTTCTATGAAATTCACGAACTGTTTTCCTCAGGGTTGTGTTGTATCATTTTATATTCCCGCCAGCAATGTATGAGGGTTCCAGTTTCTCCACATGGTCACCAACACTTGTTATTCTTTTTTAAAATTTTATCTATAAGCATTCCAGTGGGTATCTCATTATGATTTTAATTTGCATTCTTCCTAATGACTAATTATGTTGGGCATCTTTTCATTTGCTTATTAGACTATTCTCTTTTGATCAAACTTACCCTATACATTTCTTCCATTATGCTTGTGCTTATGCTGTTCTCACTACCTGAACCTTACCTTTTTTCCCCCATTTTCTTTTTTGGAAGCTTTCTACAAAGTCCATCTTCTTTTATGAAGCCTTTCCTTTTTTCATCCTGCCACTTCCAGTTATCTGTGATCTCTCCTTCCTTTAAACCTCAGGAGCACTATGATTAAATCTCTGTTGTGACATTTATTTATATTTTTCTGCCTGATATTATAGTTACTTGAGTATTTGCCTCTTTTCTCCTGGTGATCTATAAGCTCTTGGAAAACTGGGACAGTTTCTTTACTTACCTATCAGTGCAGAAAACAATGACATACTGGGAGGAGCACTGCATGACTGTTTGCCAAATAGACTTGTGGAGGAAGGTGTATGTTAAAAAAGAGAGGCTTCTTTAGTTAGTAATAAAGGCAGATAGGCTAAGTGGGCTCGGTTTCAGTCTGCATTGGCTACAGCCACAGTGCTTCCTCTCTCACTCTGTGAGGATTATTCTTCAATCTGTTTTCATGTTCCTTGCTCTCTTTAGGGCATAGATTCCACTATGATCATCTCAAGTCATTTATTCCCTATGCCCATGAGTCCCTCATTATAGTCTTTCCTTTGGGAAACCAGTATCAGAACACTGTCTCTGTTCCTGCTGCCACTTGAAATTCATGCCTCCAAGCTCACTTGCCTAAAATCCTACCTTCACCTTGGTCAGTCACCTCTCCCATTTCTCTTAGTCAGTCAGCAATCTCATCAAGCCCAATACTCACCCCCTCTCTCTCACTCTTAGGAGACAACCTTAAATCCTATTTTGCCAGGAAGATTGACACCATCAAGTAGGTCTCTCTCATTGTCTCATCAAGCCTCTAGAAACTTATCTACATCTATTTTTCTGTCTTCCTTCCTGTCTCAAAGGATGAGGTTCCTTCCTTTTCTCCACTTGATCCTTTTGACCTTCCACTAGCTTCTGGAATACAAACTTATAGTCATTTATTCTGGGTCTTATATTTTTGATCTCTCTCTATATATATTTTTTCCCTACAGCTTATAAACATGCTGAAGTTTATTCCAACATAGACCTGCCTCCTGCAGCTTTTGTTGGTGTTTCTCTCCTAGATGTAAGCCATCCTTTCTTTTCTCCTTTCACACACTTCCCTCATAAGAAATTTCTACTTTTATTTTCTCTCCTCTGTCACCTCCCATTTCATGTATGCATCAACCTTTTTTTATTGTATTGAAAAAAACCATATAATATGAACTCTATTCTATTAACAAAATTTTAAGTATACAGTATAGTTTTGTTAAGTGCATGTACATTGTTATACAGTGGATCTCTAGAAATTTTACATTTTGCGTGACTGAAAGTCTATACCAAATATACAGCAGCTCCTCATCACCTAATCCCCGCAACCCTTGGCAATCACCATTTGACTTTCGAGGAGTTTGATTACTTTAGATATCTCATTTAAGTGGAATCATGCAGTATTTGTTCTTCTGTGATTGGCATAATCACTTAGCGTTAAGTCCTCAAAGTTCCCATCTTGTCACAAATAGCAGATGGAAGCCGTTTTTATGGCTGAATAATATTACGTTGTGTGTGTGTGTGTGTGTGTGTGTATGGCATGTATATATATATGTGTGTGTGTGTGTGTGTGTGTATATATATATATATATATGGCATGTTTTCTTTATCCATTTAGATTGTTTCCGTATCTTGGCTACTGTAAATAGTACTGCAGTGAACATGAGAGTGCAGATATATCTTCAAGTTACTGTTTTCAATTCTTTTGGGTAAATATTTGGAAGTAGGACTGCTGGATCATGTGGTAGTTCTATTTTTAAGTTTTTGAGGCACCTCTACACTGTTTTCCATAGTGGCTGTACCATTTTACATTTCTACCGACAGTGTACAGTGGTTCCAATTTCTCCACATCCTTGCCAACATTGTTATTTTCTTTGTCTTTTTTAATAATGGTGTTTATTATCGAATTGTAGGAGTTTCTTATATATTTGCATTATTAACCCCTTATTATATATATATGGTTTGCAAATATTTTCTCCCATTCCATAGGTTGCCTTTTCACTCTGTTGATTATTTCTTTTGCTATGCTATTTTTGCTTTTGTTGCCTATGCTAATGCTACCTATGCTATTAGTGTCATATCCAGGAAACCATTGCCAAGACCAGTGTTATGATAGGGAATGAATTGAACCTGTAGATTGCTTTGGGTAGTATGGACGTTTTAACAATATTAAGTCTTCCAATCCATGAACATGGGATGTCTTTCCAATTATTTGTGTCTTCTTTAGTTATTCATCCACTTTTAATGTCGTTTATGCTCCTGCCACTGTTACCCCTGACCTTCTGATTGTCAAATCCATTAAATACTTTTTGGTTATAATATTACATGGTATTTATTACATGTTTTAACTCTGTTGTGTACTCCTGTTTTTTTGAAATCTTTCCTGGCTGCTTTAATTGTATAGCCATTCTTATGACCGTTCCTTCTTTGTTCTCCTCATGGGCTACTCTTCCTTCTCTTACCTTTAAATGTTGATGTTCCACCTGATCTGCTGCTCTTCTCTTTAGACATACTCTCACTGCCTATATGATTTCTATGTAATTTCTGTATTCCCTTATGGGACATTCTGATGTTTGCTTATGTATAAAACTCTATGTTAGAACTGTGAGGAGAGGAGTGGTAAAAGTTAAACAGAGGTAATCTCTACCTGTTTCCATATTCAATGAATATATTTTTCAACTGGAATATCCCATACCATTAGACGCACAAAACATGTTCATGACCTATTTAATTGATTGCACACACCGCTAGTTTATTGTTTGAGAAGCACGGAGGATAGAGCAGAAAACAGGTCTGAGGACTGAGCCTGGTGGTCCTCCAACTTTTAAGGCCTATTAAGTATTGTTTGTTTCTCCAGTGAATAGTCTAGACAAAAATGCTATTTAATATTCTTTTGTCTGCTTTTAAAAAATATATAATTTGACTTCTTGCTTTCTGTTGGATTTTGGGGTACCATTTTCTGTTTCTTTCTTTATCTGATTTATAATAGCCCTGTTGACTCCTAATTTACTAGTTCTAGAAGTTTAGCAAACAGGTTACCAAGTTTGTTTGTTTGATACATAATTAAGGCTAGTGAGTGCTAAGCAGGGACCTAAAGTTCTTGTTAGTGCTTTATGTGAATTTGTTTTAGGGCATGGGCTTTACTTATGAACCCATTTTAGGAGTTCAGGTGTGTTCTCCCCTTACTCTCTCCACCCCCTCATAATTCTTATTATTGCTTTGGATGGATGACATTACTGGAAAATTGACATCTAGATAGCTGATATTTTACTGAATGTACACACCTTCCCACACTTCTATATGCAGGCATACATTCTTTTAGTTTGTTACAAAGGTTTTCACCCTTAGAAAATAAACTGAAAGCAATTTCTAAAGTTAGACACCGTGTGATATGCCACTATTTACATAATGATATTCTTTTTTTTTTTTTTTTTTTTTTTTTTGCGGTATGCGGGCCTCTCACTGTTGTGGCCTTTCCCGTTGCGGAGCACAGGCTCCGGACGCTCAGGCTCAGCGGCCATGGCTCACGGGCCCAGCCGCTCCGCGGCATGTGGAATCCCCCCGGACTGGGGCACGAACCCGCGTCCCCTGCATCGGCAGGCGGACTCTCAAACACTGCGCCACCAGGGAAGCCCATAATGATATTCTTTGATGTTTCTGAATAAATACATATCAGTTGCTCTAAAAGTCCTAGCCAGAAAAAAATATATACTGTGTTAAATAACATAGCGTTAATATAAAATCTGACATTTATTTAGTTGACACAAGATGAAATAAGTTATAACAGCATAGAGCCACTGGTATATATGCTGTGCTAACCAATTTTACCACCCTTGGGGATTTCTTCTTCCACTTGTGAAGAGCTTCTACTGATTTAAAGTGAATTGAATCTTTTCTTCTTGAAGCCACTCTTGCTTAGAAAGTTTCCCTTGAAGTTAAGGGATCCATGTAGATAAATAGTCTGGCTCAATATCTGAATTGCTTTTAAACTTCAGGCAAGGTAAAGGCAATATTTGCTGATGAAGCTATTTTTTGTTTGTTTGTTTGTAACTTCTGGGTAGAGTGAAATGATTTAGAGATTGCCTTTGACGTTAGTACCATTTAGGTAGTTTGAAATATCACATATTTTAAAAAAGACTTATGTTGGCATGTTTTTAACTTAGGAAAGGGGATAAAATTATATAAGAAGTTAAATTTAGATTGTGCACATGTACAAGCAGACCACAGAAGAATTTAAAGTTTTCCTTTTTCTTAAAAAAAAAAAACTGCCTTATATACCTCTAGTATAATGTAGGCCCTATGTATACATAAGGGAATAATTAAGTACAGAAATGCAGCCTACTTGTTAGCCAGAAAGGATGCCTGGAACATGTGGATAAGCTTGGATATTTGTCTAATGTTAATTGGAATATTGGTTTTCAGTTGAAGATGCCAAATCTTCAGAAAAGTAATTGGATTTAGCTTCCTATTTAGCAAACTACTTCAAATCCCTGAAGTATCCCACATCCGAAACTAATTTTTCTTGATTGTATCAAGTTTAGTCATGAACAGAACAGGGTTGACATAGTTTTTTAATATTTAAAATATTTCTTGACAAGGTTTCAACACTGTTGCTTGTCCACAAACCTTATTGTTATGTTCACTAATGACAGATGAAATCGTAGTTTCTGTGGAAACTAGTTTTAAAACTTAGTGAAACTATCCTCTTGAAATAAACCAATTTATTCTTCTTTCCTATACATTTAAATGTAAACTTAGATTTTGCTCAGATTTCAAGAAATAACACAAAAATGGTGTATTTCTTATTCCTTTTCATATAAACGTTTATGTGTGCTTAATTTAACTTCTTCAGATTCAGCCTAGGAAATGTATTTTATGGTGATTCTTGGTTCTCAAAAGCATTTTCAGTATACAGATGTTTACTGTGATGTGTCGAAGTATTTGTAAGTAGTTTAAAAACTTCTTAGAAAGAATACCCTATTTGATCATTAAAATTCAGGGATTAAGAGATTCGGTTTAAGGGACTTCTCTATCAAATACCTATTGAGCAACTACTATGTATAGGTTTCTTTGTGATTGGAAGAGAGGTATAAAGGTGTTTATGATATGGTTTATAATCATATAACCATGAGGAGCATGACTTACTTATATTGATGATAATTATAAAGATAGACTAATATTACCTCTTCATCTAGTCTTTTGCCACTGAACACAATCACTTTAATATTTGAAAAGATTAAATGGTGCCTCTTAAGTGAAATATTAGCAGATGTATTGCACATACTTTTTAAATTAAAATATATTATGAAAATGATCTTAATTTATATTAACAGTGATTAATAGCTATATAGCTCAACAATAGATTATTCTGATGTATTTTTTGTTCTATGAACCATCTTGTTAGAATAAATTTATAGCCGGGCTTCCAGGTAATTTTTCTTCCAGCAGATGAATACTGTACATTTCAGCTTAAGTAGATTTTCAGTCTATTTTTAGTTTGTCTTCAGAGAAGAATTAATAGCCAGACCTAACATTGTTCACTACTGTGCCCCATTGCCTAACACAGAGCGTAGTGTGGCACATAGTAGGTGCTCAATATTTGTTGAACTTGATGGTCCTGCCCCCAGGGCAGTTGGCCTTTCTTCAGGGAGCTTCTGAAGGCATGCCTTCTGTCTCTGCCAATAATTTTTCTGGGACCAGGATATAATTTAGATAATGAGATATGTACTTTATAACTTGTATATTTTAGACCTACATTTATTGTTCCCAATACTGGAGTTGAACAGCCGTTGCTGATACTATGGGCAATGCTATTCATCCTCCTTTGCTATGATTGTGGGTTTTCTTAATTTAAATTTTAAAAAATTTTTAAACATCTTTATTGGAGTATAATTGCTTCACAATGGTGTGTTAGTTTCTTCTTTATAACAAAGTGAATCAGTTATACATATACATATGTTCCCATATCTCTTCCCTCTTGCATCTCCCTCCCTCCTACCCTCCCTATCCCACCCCTCTAGGTGGTCACAGAGCACCGAGCTGCTCTCCCAGTGCTATGCGGATGCTTCCCACTAGCTATCTATTTGACGTTTGGTAGTGTATATATGTCCATGCCACTCGCTCACTTTGTCACAGCTTACCCTTCCCCCTCCCCATATCCTCAAGTCCATTCTCTAGTAGGTCTGTGTCTTTATTCCTGTCTTACCCCTAGGTCCTTCATGACTTTTTTTTTTCTTCTTAGATTCCATGTATACGTGTTAGCATATGGTATTTGTCTTTCTCTTTCTGACTTACTTCACTCTGTATGACAGACTCTAGGTCCATCCACCTCACTACAAATAAATCAATTTCGTTTCTTTTTATGGCTGAGTAATACTCCATTGTATATATGTGCCACATCTTGATCCATTCATCCGATGATGGACACTGAGGTTGCTAGGTTGCTTCCATCTCCTGGCTATTGTAAATAGAGCTGCAATGAACATTTTGGTAGATGACTCTTTTTGAATTATGGTTTTCTCAGGGTATATGCCCAGTAGTGGGATTGCTGGGTCGTATGGTAGTTCTATTTTTAGTTTTTTAAGGAACCTCCATACTGTTCCCCATAGTGGCTGTACCAATTCACATTCCCACCAGCAGTGCATGAGTGTTCCCTTTTCTACACACCCTCTCCAGCATTTATTGTTTCTAGATTTTTTGATGATGGCCATTCTGACTGGTGTGAGATGATATCTCATTGTAGTTTTGATTTGCATTTCTCTAATGATTAATGATGTTGAGCATTCTTTCATGTGTTTGTTGGCAATCTGTATATCTATTTGGAGAAATGTCTACTTAGGTCTTCTGCCCATTTTTGGATTGGGTTGTTTGTTTTTTTGTTATTGACCTGCATGAGCTGCTTGTAAATTTTGGAGATTAATCCTTTGTCAGTTGCTTCATTTGCAAATATTTTCTCCCATTCTGAGTGTTGTCTTTTGGTCTCGTTTATGGTTTCCTTTGCTGTGCAAAAGCTTTTAAGTTTCATTAGGTCCCATTTGTTTATATTTGTTTTTATGTCCATTTCTTTAGGAGGTGGGTCAAAAAGGATCTTGCTGTGATTTATGTCATAGAGTATTCTGCCTATGTTTTCCTCTAAGAGTTTGATAGTTTCTGGCCTTACATTTAAGTCTTTAATCCATTTTGTGCTTATTTTTGTGTATGGTGTTAGGGAGTGTTCTAATCTCATACTTTTACATGTACCTGTCCAGTTTTCCCAGCACCACTTATTGAAGAGGCTGTCCTTTCTCCACTGTACATTCCTGCCTCCTTTATCAAAGATAAGGTGACCATATGTGCGTGCGTTTATCTCTGGGCTTTCTATCCTTTTCCATTGATCTATATTTCTGTTTTTGTGCCAGTACCATACTGTCTTGATTACTGTAGCGTTGTAATACAGTCTGAAGTCAGGGGGCCTGATTCCTCCAACTCCGTTTTTCATTCTCAAGATTGCTTTGGCTGTACGGGGTCTTTTGTGCTTCCATACAAATTGTGACATTTTTTGTTCTAGTTCTGTGAAAAATGCCAGTGGTAGTTTGATAGGGATTACATTGAATCTGTAGATTGCTTTGGGTAGTAGAGTCATTTTCACAATGTTGATTCTTCCAATCCAGAAACATGGTATATCTCTCCATCTATTTGTATCATCTTTAATTTCTTTCATCAGTGTCTGATAATTTTCTGCATATGGGTTTTTTGTTTCCTTAGGTAGGTTTATTCCTAGGTATTTTATTCTTTTTCTTGCAGTGGCAAATGGGAGTGTTTCCTTAATTTCTCTTTCAGATTTTTCATCATTAGTGTATAGGAATGCAAGAGATTTCTGTGCATAATTTTGTATCCTGATTTTTTACCAAATTCACTGATTAGCTCTAGTGGTATTCTGGTGGCATCTTTAGGGTTCTCTATGTATGATATCATGTCATCAGCAGAGAGTTACAGCTTTACTTCTTCTTTTCTGATTTGGATTCCTTCTATTTCTTTTTCTTCTGTGATTCCTGTGGCTAAAACTTCCAAAACTATGTTGAATAATAGTGGTGAGAGTGGAAAAACTTGTCTTGTTCCTGATCTTAGAGGAAATGGTTTCAGTTTTTCATCATTGAGAACAATGTTGGCTGTGGGTTTGTCATATATGGCCTTTATTATGTTGAGGTAAGTTCCCTCTCTGCCTACTTTCTGGAAGGTTTTTTATTGTAAATGGGTGTTGAATTTTGTTGAAAGGTTTTTCTGCATCTATTGAGATAATCATATGTTTTTTTCTTCAGTTTCTTAATATGGTTTATCACATTGATTGATTTGCATATATGGAAGAATTCTTGCATTCTGGGCTAAACCCCACTTGATCATGGTATATTATGCTTTTAATGTGCTGTTGGATTCAGTTTGCTAGTATTTTATTGAGGATTTTTGCATCTATGTTCATCAGTGATATTGACCTATAGTTCTCTTCCTTTGTGACATCTTTGTCTGGTTTTGGTATGAGGATGATGGTGGCCTTGTAGAATGAGTTTGGGAGTGTTCCTCCCTCTGCTATATTTTGAAAGTTTGAGAAGGATAGCTGTTAGCTCTTCTCCAAATATTTGGTAGAATTTACCTGTGAAGCCATCTGGTCTTGGGCTTTTGTTTGTTGGAAGATTTTTAATCACAGTCTCAATTTCAGTGCTTGTGATTGGTCTGTTTACATTTTCTATTTCTTCCTGGTTCAGTCTTGGAAGGTTGTGCATTTCTAAGAATTTGTCCATTTCTTCCAGGTTGTCCATTTTATTGGCAAAGAGTTGCTTTTAGTTATCTCTCATGCTCCTTTGTATTTCAGCAGTGTCAGTTGTTACTTCTCCTTTTTCATTTCTAATTCTGTTGATATGGGTCTTCTCCCTTTTTTTCTTGATGGGTCTGGTTAATGGTTTATCAATTTTGTTTATCTTCTCAAAGAAACAGCTTTTAGTTTTATTGATCTTTGCTATCGTTTCCTTCATTTTTTTTCATTTATTTCTGATCTTTATGATTTGTATCTTTCTGCTAACTTTGGCGTTTTTTTGTTCTTCTTTCTCTAAATGCTTTAGGTATAAGGTTAGGTTGTTTATTTGAGATGTTTCTTGTTTCTTAATTTTGGATTGTATTGCTATAAACTTCCCTCTTAGAAGTGCTTGTGCTGCATCCCATAGGTTTTGGGTCATCGTGTTTACATTGTCATTTGTTTCTAGGTATTTTCTGATTTCCTCTTTGATTTCTTCAGTGATCTCTTGGTTATTAAGTAGTGTATTGTTTAGCCCCCATGTGTTTCTATTTTTTACAGAATTTTTCCGGTAATTGATATCTAGAGTCGTAGCGTTGTGGTCGGTAAAGATACTTGATATGATTTCAGCTTTCTTAAATTTACCAAGGCTTGATTTGTGACCCAAGATATGATCTATCCTGGAGAATGTTCCATGAGCACTTGAGAAGAATGTGTATTCTGTTGTTTTTGGATGGAATGTCCTATAAATATCAATTAAGTCCATCATGTTTAACGTATCATTTAAAGCTTGTGTTTCCTTATTTATTTTCATTTTGGATGATCTGTCCATTGGTGAAAGTGTGGTTTTAAATCCCCTACTATGATTGTGTTACTGTCGATTTCCCCTTTCATGGCTGTTAGCATTTGCTTTATATATTGAGGTGCTCCTATGTTGGGTGCATAAATATTTACAATTGTTATATCTTCTTCTTGGATTGATCCCTTGATCATTATGTTGTGTCCTTCTTTGTCTCTTGTAATAGTCTTTGTTTTAAAGTCTATTTTGTCTGATATGAGAATTGCTACTCCAGCTTTCTTTTGATTTCCATCTGCATGAAATATCTTTTTCCATCCTCTCACTTTCAGTCTGTATGTGTTCCTAAGTCTGTAGTGGTTCTGTTTTAGACAGCATACGTATGGGTCTTGCTTTATATCCATTCAGCCAGTCTATGTCTTTTGGTTGGAGCATTTAATCCATTTACATTTAAGGTAATTATCGATATGTATGTTCCTAAACCGTCTTCTTAGTTATTTTCAGTTTGTTATTGTAGGTCTTTTCCTCCTCTTGTGTTTCCTGCCTAGAGAAGTTCCTTTAGCCTTTGTTGTAAAGCTGGTTTTGTGGTGCTGAATTCTCTTAGCTTTTGCTTGTCTGTAAAGGTTTTAATTTCTTCATCGAATCTGAATGAGATCCTCGCTGGGTAGAGTAGTCTTGATTGTAGGTTTTTCCCTTTCATCACTTTAAATATGTCTTGCCACTCCCTTCTGGCTTGCAGAGTTTCTGCTGAAATATAAGCTGTTACCGTTATGGGGATTCCCTTATATGTTATTTGTTGCTTTTCCCTTGCTACTTTAAAATTTTTTTCTTTGTATTTAATTTTTTATAGTTTGATTAATATGTGTCTTGGCTTGTTTCTCCTTGGATTTATCCTGTATGGGACTCTCTGTGCTTCCTGGACTTGATTGACTACTTCCTTTCCCATATTAGGGAAGTTTTCAACTGTAATCTTTTCAAATATTTCCTCAGTCACTTTCTTTTTCTCTTCTTCTTCTGGGACCCCTATAGTTCAATTGTTGGTGCATTTAATGTTGTCACAGAAATCTCTAAGACTGTCCTTAATTCTTTTCATTCTCCTTTCTTTGCTCTGTGGTAGTTATTTCCACTATTTTATCTTCCAGGTCACTTATGTGTTCTTCTGCCTCAGTTATTGTGCTACTGATTCCTTCTAGAGAATTTTAAATTTCATTTAGTGTGTTGTTCATTCTTGTATGTTTGCTCTTTAGTTCTTTTAGGTCCTTATTAAACGTTGCTTGTATTTTCTCCATTGTATTTCCAAGATTTTGGATCATCTGTACTATCATTTCTCTGAATTCTTTTTCAGGTAGACTGCCTATTTCCTCTTCATTTGTTTGGTCTGGTGGGTTTTTACCTTGGTCCTTCATCTTCTGTATTTCTCTGTCTTCTCATTTTGCTTAACTTACTGTGTTTGGGGTCTCCTTTTCACAGGCTGTAGATGTGTAGTTCCCGTTGTTTTTTGTGTCTGCCCCCAGTGTGTACGGTTGGTTTAGTGTGTTGTGTAGGCTTCTTGGTGGAGGTGACTGGTGCCTGTGTTCTGGTGGATGAGTCTGGATCTTGTCTTTCTGGTGGTCAGCACTGCGTCCGGTGGTGTGTTTTGGGGTGTCTGTGACCTTATTATGATTTTAGGCAGCCTCTCTGCTAATGGATGGTGGTGTGTTCCTTTCTTGCTAGTTGTTTGGCATAGGATGTCCAGCACTGTAGCTTGCTGGGTGTTGAGTGGAGCTGGGTCTTAGCATTGAGCTGGAGATCTCTGGGAGAGCTTTTACCATGTGATATTACGTGGAGTCGGGAGGCCTCTGGTGGACCAGTGTTCTGAACTTGGCTCTCCCACCTCAGAGGCTCAGGCCTGACACCCGACCAGAGCACCAAGACCATGTCAGCCACATGGCAAACAACGGAATACCAAGTATGGAAATGGTGTTGCTTTTCTTCTTTAAAAAAATTTGTGTCAATATCTGATTAAAATGCTGGGTCTTTTGGATCTTTTTCTTAGAATGCCCTCCTTGTTTCTCTTCAGCAAATTATGACTACTTTGTCCCTTACAACTCTGCAAGATTTTCTTCTGCTTCCTACAAGAAGCTTTCTTTGCCTCCATCTCTATACTGAGGAAGCTGGCACCAATACCCATGTTCTTTCTTGAGGTGCTCCATTACGTCTGGTATGCATCCCACAAAACATAGTTTAGAGCATCATCGGTTTCAGCGGCATGCACCCACAGTGGCAAGCTCTGCAGTACAGTTCTGGGGTTGGAGGCCACCACAAAGAGGAAGAAAGACTGCTAGTGTTGGAGGGTCTCCTGCAGTGGTAAGGGATGGCTGTGGCTCACCACAGGGACAAGGACACTGGCAGCAGAAGTTCTGGGTAGTACTCCTTGGTGTGAGCCCTCCCAGAGTCCACCATTAGCCGCACCAAAGAGCCCTGTGATTGTGTTTTAACCACTGACTGTTTCAGGACTCTGTTTTGTCACTGTGGAATTTTTATGTTCCCTTTGTGCTTAAAAAGCAGTTATCATCTGGAAACAAGAACATGCTCCATCATCTTTCTGGTGTTAAGTTGCAAGTGTTGGAAAGGTTTATGCTGTATATTATTTGAGGTAAATTATTTTTTACATCCCAGTTAGGTTTACAGTTCTTTTTTAAACATATTTTTCATGAGCTTGTATCATAGGTTAAGATGAGGTACTTCATCTTTCCAAA
The DNA here is from genome assembly GCF_003676395.1 of Aethalodelphis obliquidens. Taxonomy (NCBI): domain Eukaryota; kingdom Metazoa; phylum Chordata; class Mammalia; order Artiodactyla; family Delphinidae; genus Aethalodelphis; species Aethalodelphis obliquidens. Next base: position 43,398,975 of record NW_020837949.1, on the reverse strand, counting down.
TTTTGGTTTCTCGTTTGATAGCGCTCTCCTTGAGTTTGGCTTTTATTCTTGAAATAAAAAAAATTTTCCATAAAAATTTCAAAGCTGGTGACCACAATTTTGATATCATTTAATGGGGAATGTTAAGTAATAATTGGAAACCTGGGACCTAGAAAAAGAGTCAGTTCATTGTTTGTTATGAATTAGTTTTTCTGAACTCCTTATAGTCAACACTAGGTGATAAGTTAAATGATAGTTCCTCTAGCCTCCCATCAAGTAGTGGTCCAGATAAAATATGTTTCAATAGTAAGAGTGAAAAACCAGGTGTTCCTACAACTCTTGGTGCCTGAGAAAACTTATAGGCTCGTTTCTACTCTCAGCCATTATAACTTTCAGCTTTGTCAAGGTGGAGACTCTATTGGAACCATGAGTGATGATTTACTTAACCATTCCCTATTAAGACTTAGGTTGAGTTTAATTTTTTGTACGGAACATCATTTTTTTCTATATAAAAGTTTCTTTTCTTAAGATAGACTTCCCCAATAGTAATTACCAGGTCAAAGAATAGGAGCTTTTTAAGGCTTTAATTTAAATGACCAGATTATTGCTAATTTTATGAGTTGATAGTGCCACCAGGAGCAGAGAAAGTGCAAGGGTGATTCTTTAATTATTCCCTGACGATGTCTTCACTGTACATCGGCATCACTGTTTGCAGACTGCCTTACAGGGAATTGCCAAAGGATGTGTCTACATGGTCCTATCTTAGAACATCACCCAGCCCAGTGGAGAAAGCAAAGAGTTGTATATGGAAACAAACATGGAATACTAGCATGAATAGCTAAAGATAGGGGCTGGCCATTGACCCCTTGCTAATGGTGAATTCAAAAACCAAGCCAAACAAAAAACCCAGCTTCCCAGAGTGGACTGAGAAGGAGGCAGCCCTGGAGTACCTCTGCAGTCTTGTTTTATTTGGGGATTTAGATCAATTAGTAACAATTTCTCTGACTGCTTCAGGCCTACAAATACACAGGAGAAAAACGGGGAAATGACCCAAAAGGGTGGTAAGCAGTGATTGACTTGAGTGGATTATATAGTGAAATGAGTTTAAATTATACCCACAAAGAAAATTTTTACAAAATTATTTTTCAAAACAATCAAAAATACTTTTGGTTTATGTACTTTAAAAATTTTTAAGAATTACATTAAATACTATCATGGTAGAAAATTTGTAAAATTCAAACAAATGAAAAACACCCATAATTCCCTGTGAGTATTCTTCTTTCTCTTTCTCTATGTGTATACATGTGTGTATTATTTTAAAAATCGGGGTCATTAGATAAAAGATATGTTTGTAGTCCTATTTTTTCCCTCAGTTTCATTTCAGGATTATTTTTCATGTCATTATAAATATTATTATAACATCTTCTTTAAGCTACATAGTGTGGCTATGTCAAAATTTAATCAGTTTTCTAGTGTTGGATAATTTGTTTGCTTTGATGACCTTGTTTCTATAAATAATGCTGCAGTAAACATCTTTGGGGGTAAAACTTGGTATATTCATGGCCATTTCCTCAGGATAAATTTCTACTTGTGGAATTGCTGGGCTAAGGTCCATGTATATTTGTAAAGGCTTCTAATACATGTTTTCCTTCAGAAATGCTGTATCAGTTTACTCTTCCTCCAGCAGCACATGAGAAAATCCACTTCTCGGCATCTCTGTCAACATTGATAATTATCATGAAAAAAAAAAACCAAAAAAATCTTTGCCAGTTTTATAGATGAAAATGGTGTCTTTTAATTTTAGTTTGTGTCTGTAGTGTTATGAGGTCTTGGTCCTAATCTCTGTCGACATTTGGGATGAGCTGTTCTTCTTTCATGTCTAATTGTTGGATGTGGAGATTAAAGTAAAGATTAATTGAACTCCCATCCAATTCTAAGTGGTTTTATCTAGTTTGTCTCTGGGCTCCATAGTGGTGTCTTCTTTTACACATGCTTTCTGAACTCTAGGAATATGGGAATTACTATGGTTCTCAGTTTGTATTACTACTGAGGTTTCCTTCTGCTTTTGGCTCTTACCCACAGCACTTTTTTTTTTTTTTTTTACGGTATGCGGGCCTCTCACTGTTGTGGCTTCTCCCGTTGCGGAGCACAGGCTCCGGACGTGCAGGCTCAGCGGCCATGGCTCACAGGCCCAGCCGCTCCGTGGCATGTGGGATCTTCCCGGACCGGGGCACGAACCCGTGTCCCCTGCATCGGCAGGAGGACTCTCAACCACTGCGCTACCAGGGAAGCCCCTCCACAGCACTTTTTAATGGAACATTTTACAAAACATATTTTTACTTCAGTATGTGACTCTAAGTCTATCCCTTTCTCAGATTTAGCCTTGGACTTTGTCTCCCCTCCTCTTACCCCAAGAAGCCCATCACCATAGTCACTTGTTTTCCAAAATGGTTTCAATGAGACCCTAAGATCTCAGTGGAGCCTATTGGGCAATTAAGATAAAGGGTGAGAGGTCAGGCTTCATTCTGGAGTACCTCAGTTTTATTTTTATTTTTAGGTATTGGGCTTCACTTAGGATTTCAATCTTTTAAAAGCTTGAAAACATTGCCCTAGTTATTCAAGTTTTTCCAAGGTAGAAGGGGCCTTCAAGGCTGCCTGTTCAGCCTCCTGCTTGTTGTATCCCTGATTTATAGCCTTTGTAGTTTTGTTTGAATACTCCCAAGGAAGCAAAGTGCTCTCTCCCACTTTCCTGTCTCTTTTGCCTTTTGGAAGGAACAGCATAGGAATAAATCATCCTCATTTTCTTGATCAGACATTAGAATGGGCTCACACAGTGTTTTTACTGAAACATTTATTAATTGCCAAAATTAAAAGCCAGAAAATTTTACATTTAAAAAATTGACTTTTGGTTTCTCTTGAAAAATCATAAGTCCTAGGCACGCTGGGCTTACATTTGCCTGTGGCGTCTTTCTGGCTGTCCTCTTCATGCTTGGTAACCCTCATCAGTGGTATTGTCTGCTGACACTGAGACAGAGGGTCAGTTACTATTTATCATCAAGTTTGTGCTGCCTTTTTTTTTTTCGTATTATAAACTTGAAAAGGAAATTTGTACCTACATTTGTAAAAATTAGAAAAATGAATGGTAGACTGAGAAATTATGTATACTTTAGGGTTCAAAACACTATACTGATTAGTACAGAGCCCAGGAGGCCTGTTAAAATATATTGCCTGGACGTGATAGTCAGTCATTTACTCAACAAATGTCATTTGAGTGCCTGCTATGTGCCAAGTCACCGAGCTAGTCATCAAGACCTCAGTAGTTCACAAGATAGTCATGGTCCCCCCCCCATTATGAAGTTTACAGTCTGGTGCGGTTTTCCGTGTTATTCCAAACCCATAGCTTATAAGCATCTGACAGGTGTAAATGGCCATTCCGAGTCACTCAAAGGCAGTAGAGGAGGTGGCCAATTATCTCCTTTTAGTGAGCAAACCCCCCCCACCCAAAACAAGAAAAACACACTGAAGCCCTATTGTCCCTTTTTCCTTTTATGTGGATATAAAAGAGTAGGGGCCTTTGCTTCCCTGCTGCTTCTAGGTTTCCTCCTAAGAAAATCTGTCATTTATCTACACTTGCTTAATATTTATTAGGCACACTGGCGGAGGAGCTGGGGAGGGACACAAAATATGTTAGAAACGGTTGCTCTCCTCGAATTGTTTCCAGTATAGTCAGGGAGATGAGATGTGCACTCCCACAGCTGCAACAGACACCACATTTTAGCAGTTTTGGTAGTTGTTAGATCTTGGGTCTAGTCCACAAAAGTGTTTTAAACTTTTATTGAGAATAGCATACTAACCCCCCATAAGTCTGTTATTTTCTACTACTTTTTAATTTCAAATGTATACTGGTTAAGTTCCATTTTGTCACATAATGGTCTAAAAGAGTCTTTTGAGGACTGGTTTGTGAAATAAACACAATTTATAGTATTGTCTCACTGGGGAAATTCCTTCTATGGGTTTAAATACCCTACTAATAAACACATTTTTGGAATGTTGTAATTAATTTAAGTTGGATACGTCCCAATTTTGGAATTTCATATTCTTAGATTCATGGCACTGCAACTGACTTAGTCATCTAGTTCAACTTTCTGTTGGGTGTTGACAATTTTTCTTTTATTGCAATCTAAGACTGCACTAGCAAATAATTTTCATCTCCTATGCCAATTCTGAACAGTTGGTGGTAGCTGCCTAAAATACTGAGTTGAGAAGGATTCTGAGGTTTTATTTGGGCTCTAAGGCAAAGGTTTCCATAACCATTTAGCAGAGTTTGTTAAGGATATGGAATTAAGAATGTTTTAATATATGCCTGAATATATGAAGGAGATTTTCTGGCTAACTGGAGTAAGTTTTGACCATCAGCCTTTAGAAATAGAAGTCTCAGTACTATTTTCTCTTTCTAATGGCCAATCTTTCATTCAGCCAGATTCTTTAGGAACTTCACCAAAGGATTTAAGAACAAAAAAAGAGAGCATATAATGGGGAGACATGGAAAAAGTGTTTCTACTGACCTGCTTTGTTCACTTTTTGAGCTTGGGCCTTTTCCTCTTTACCAAAGGTGAAGCCTGATTGACTGAGACTATCTGTCGCAGTGTGTGTAGCTACTAGGTTCCGGGTCCGTGGGGACAGGGACCACATCTGTCTTGTTCACTCTATCAAGCACATTGCCTGGCATATGATAGGTACCTCAGAGTTTATAGAGTGAATGAATTAATACAGCCCCTCGCATCTTTGGAGGAAATTAACGATTAGCCCTTGGTGTTCTTGAGAGTTACATGGTACCTGGTACTGGATGCTTAAGCAGGTTTTTGATTACAAATGTGACCAGCAGAAGGATGATGGATATACTTTCACCCCTGATGATGAGGAATAAGTATTTGACCATGCCACTGACCCTGTCTCTTGGGAGACAGAGTGTGTGGCCAAGTGTGGCACAGTGATTTCTTGCGACGTAATTCTTAAGCTTGGATGTGTGTTCCAGTTCTCTTAAGCTCTGGAGCTAGGTCATGGGGGTCTTTTCACAGTGTAAACCATTTTTGCTCAATTAATTGGATGAAAACAAAAGCTGGCCTCATGCCCTGTGGTTATTGCTTTATAAGCAAGAGGCGCAGATTGAACTGCAGGCTCCCTATAGGTCCAGGACCGGAATGCTGTGGTGGCTCTGGCCCTGTGGAGAGAGCTGAGTTGAAAGCATCTTGTAGCCACCTTTCTGGTTGACTTAATCGGGGAGAAGGTAACCTTGCAAAGAAGCATTTCCCAGCTTAGGGAAGTGTGGATAAGAAATTCTGAGAACTTGCTAACAAAACTCCTTAAGGGGTTTTGATCTTTCTCCCACTTTTAAAAAGAAACAACAAATAAAACGTGCCAATCAGATGGCAGTCTCCAGAGTCTTTCATGTCACAATGTGTCCGTTTACCACAGCATTTAGTAGGCCAATAATGTCTTTAGCTTAAAGTAGTTAATAAGCATACCTTGCAGTGTTACTTTTATTTTCTGCTCCCTGTAGCACTGAGCAAAATCCCATTATGCAATTGGGTATTATTAAATGTTAAAAAGTTAATTTGTTCTGCATTCCATTAAAATTGCACTTTTTTTTCAGGTGCACTTGTCCTTACATCTCGTTTAAAACCTATAATTTAAGCTCACACCATGGTAAAGTCTTAAGTAACCTTTTGCCCCTGCTACCTTAATTATTCTTCATCACACACATTATTTCAGGAGGATTGTGGCAATGGGTTAGCTATTTGTTAGTTAATGAAAATATCTATCATTTAAAAAGCAAAATGTGGACTTGGAGTTTTAATTAAAATTGCACATCAATAAGGACATAACATGTACTTTTTATTGAGGAAAATAGACTTTAAAAAGCATTGCTTGCTTTCTTTTTGAAATAACCATCCTTTGGTTAAGGCCAAACACTTGATTAAACAATTGATGGAAATGCGGAGCTTATTTCCATTTAACATATTAAAGCATTTGCTTTTTAAATGTAATAGTTTTCCATTTTAATTCATTGTCACCTTTATAAATATACTTAGAGGTTACCATACAGTAAAAAACAAGTGAAACCAGATCCTAATGGTGGTGTGGCAAAAATAAACTTTTCGTTATTTGATTCAAATATGTCAGATAATTTTATTTCAATCTTGTAGTGAATAAATAAATAATTTTAGGGATTGAAATTTCCTGAGACCATATTTTAATAGTTCTTGGTGCTTTATTTGGCTTACTTTTATTTGATAACCAGTATACACCATTAAACACGACCACGTTCAGAGAGAACATTACTGACAATTGCAAACTCTACTCAGTAGTAGAGAGTGTCTGACATATGAAGCCCTTAGGATTACCTTGGATTTTTTTAGCCTACAGAATTTACATCCTTATGTCACATCAAGAAAAAAAAGGTGGTGGTGGCGGTGGTGGGAGTAGCAAAGAAAGATACGAGCAAGTCTGGAGAATATGGATTTTTGGAGTGTAATAGAGTCTTAGAAATTAGGTTCAGTCACCTCATGTCACAAAAGAATAAAAAGAAGCCCCAAAGATTCAATGACTTGTCCAAAGTCCTCCAGCTAATATAAATGGTTGAGATGGGAAAAGACCTGGGGTCTCTGGGCAGTTTGGTGGGCTTGACATAGATTTTTGGGGTCAGAGACAGATCTGGGTTTCAACCCTGACTTCATGGTTAACCACACCTATGTGACCATGGGCGGATTGTTGAAGCTCTCTGAGCCTCAGTTTCCTCTTCTGTAAAATGGGGATAATTTTCCATTTCAAGGGCATTGAGTGAACTTCATGAGGTAATGGATTCGAAGGGCTGGTTCAGGGCCTGGCTCTTCTAAGTGCTTAGTCAACATGGGCTCCTTTTCCTTTGCCAGGCTGGTGGTGTTTTCTGTACAATACACAATTGTTTGACAGAAGGTCATTTATGCAGATTGAGACCCTGACTATTTTGGCCTTGAGGTCTGAGTTTGCTGCTGGTCCAGCACCAGACATGTGGGGGCAGTAGTATATAGTATACACTCGGCTTTGGACGATAGTGTTGGAAGGTTAGAGCAGGGAATCCATGCTGAGGCCATTCCACACCTTTGTTCTGTGGCCTATGGACTCCTGCATTTCCCCACTCTAAATATGATAGTGCAGCTGAGGAATCCACAGAGAGGGAGATGACATTGTGGAGGCCGCTGCCTTTTTCTTTTTCTTTTTTGCAAAAGAAATGTTTCACAGAAACTTTCCCTGTGAACCCTCTTCAGGAGATTTATACAGATTATGAAGTCAAAAGATGGGGTCATTCCAGACTTTTCTTTCCAGGCAAAGAGGCCAAAACATAATTTTAGCAGGTATTAGTAAAAATTGAGAATATTTTATGTATGCTGGGATTCTTGCCAACATCTGTGTTTGCAACTCTCAAGATAGGACTAAGGTGAAAGTTTTTCCTCCCTGCCCTTGGAAGACTGTTGAAACAAGCCGGCCACAGTTCTTTTCCATTGCATCTGTGTTACCGAGGCCTCTCTAGACACTGTTTTGTGGAGTCTTGGGCCAACACAAATTAATTTACTTTTCACCGAAAGAGCTTCATGCTGAATGTTGACTGCAGGTGTGTTTTGAAGGAAGGGGTAGAAGAGTAAAGACTGAGGGATTTGGTCGTTAGACAAAGCAGGTGTAAGTCATTTGACTATTTCCCAACAAACTGCAAAACTGCTTAATTTGGTAAGAGAGTTTTTTTTTTTTTTTTAAATGTAACAAATGATTCTACAAAACGTGAGTCCAGTTAGGTAAATCCAGGGAATTTACAAGATTAAAGGTAGATCTTTGAATTTGTTTAGAAGAGATGAGAAAAGATCTGTCTCTGAGGGGGGTACAAAATAAACATTTAAAAATATTACCTCTAACGTAGCATAATTAACTATTGCATGTATAGTCATTGATTAATATGTGAGCATGGTGATCCTTGGTGTGTATGTTTATAAACCACATCCCTTTTATTAGATAAAGAATATACTCATTTATCCATAAAAATGAGTAAACCTCCATGAGAACATTTTAACCAGATATAGCAAAGACGGAAGCATTCTTTATTGATCATTTTGTGCAGAACATCAGAGAATGTTCCAGCAGAGTGCAGCAAAAGCCAATTATTGCAAAATATACTCTTGTCTTTCTTTAGTCAGTCTGGAATGTGGAGGCATAGAGGAATTTCAGATTCAAAAAATGATGAAAACAAACAATAGAGATCCTGAAACAGTAATCCTGTCCCCCATCCTTATGAGCAGGCCTCAAACAAGTAAAGTTTTCTCTAACTACTCAGCAATGCTGATCTTTCTTGAGGAAGGGAAGTGGTTATAGCCCAGGATAACACTTAAAAGTTAGTGTGGTCTATTTTTACTTCCTTGTCTTTTAAATATAACTTTTTAAAAAGCCACAAGTACTATGTAACAGAATTCTTTGTCAGAAAATATAGATAAATAAAGAGAAGGAAATAAAAATAAAAATTACCCTAATCCCACTGCCCAGAAAGAAATCATATTTTAAATTAAGTATATTTCTTTCCAGATTTGTGAATTTGTTGTATTGTGTATAAACATAAATAGAAAATAGAAATATTTTAAAATGGGGTCATAAGGTACATACTGTTTGGAAAGTTCTTTTTTCCATGTAAAAATAAATCATTAATATGTTCCATGTTAATAATATATGTAGTTTAGCTACTAGACCTTTTAAAAAATAGTTAACTCTTGCAGCTAGTTTCAATAACATTTGTATGGTATGTTTCTGCCTTTTGAAAAAATGTGGCATACTGCTTCACAGCAACATGTAAGTAATTCATTTCACTTTGTGAATAAATATTATTCTGATGCAGACCACTGTATATTTGATGTGTACCACAAGGAATAAATATTTACTATTGCAGACTAGCCGATTTTTCTTCCTGTTGGTAATTTACTTTAAGAAACTTCTCTTTCTAACTTCTATCCCATTCTTAGACAGAGTGATATTTTTTACAAGAATGTGATTACATAGTGATAATACTTAAATTTGGTAATTTTTAAAGTGTTAGTTAAGTAGGAAAATAGATGCCTACTTTTCTTGCTTTCTGTCTGCCGAAATTCTATTAATTTTGATTGTCCTACTTAACAACAATAATAATGATATGTTATTATATTTTCAATATGATAATTGTGTTCGCAATTATGTTCACAATATGATAATTTAAAAAAGAAGCATAAAAGATTATACTTGGGGGCTTCCCTGGTGGCGCAGTTGTTGAGAGTCCGCCTGCCGTTGCAGGGGACGCGGGTCCGTGCCCCGGTCTGGGAAGATCCCATATGCCACGGAGCGGCTGGGCCCGTGAGCCATGGCCACTGAGCCTGCGTGTCCAGAGCCTGTGCTCCACAACGGGAGAGGCCACAACAGTGAGAGGCCCACGTAACGCAAAAAAAAAAAAAAAAGATTATACTTGACTTTCCACAAAGAGAAAGAGCTATCAAGTTTTAAAAAAATGTAATTAATAAATACTATTTAGTTGGCATATGAGCACATCCATTTGAACTATGTCTGGCATATGAATATTCCTGAAGAAATCCTCACTGGGGAAGAACTTGAAGTGACCCAGGTCAAGGACCCTCCCATCATAAATGAGTGCCACTTCCCCAACAGCCTGGGGCAGTGGTCATGATGAGTGCCTGGGATCTGGACACTTGTTGATTCAGAAGCAAGGAGATTAGTTATGTAGGAAACTATAGCCAGGTTAGAGAGATTATGGAAGCGACTTGCTGAGAGGCTGAGGACTTAGCAGGCCTGGCTGTGGGATAAGACTGGCTGCCAAAGCACAGGTGTGGACCAGATTCCGTAGCAGAGAACAGCTGCCTCTGCTACTGGGGGCAGCCCTGGGCCTGCAGGGACACAGTGGGGGAGGCATGCAGAGTCAGGGCCCATGGGTGGGCACACCCTGCCTCTGGTAGTTAGCAGGAGTTAAGATTAAGGGAGTCTTCTTTATGGTATGTAAAGAATATACAATCATAGAAAACAAACAAAAAAAACATAAAAATATCTTGCATTGTTTTAGCAACAGAGTTCAAAGTCGGTAAACTTCAAAAAATTGTAGATGCCCCAGGAAATAAATTTAAGGGCTGGAGATATTCACTTTACAAGAATGAGTGTATTAGGACATTTAAAAACCAACTGTAGTTTCTGTCCTTACTTTAATGATGAAACTTGAAGTTGTCTTTCAAGACGTAAGCCTCCATAAATGTAAAGCCACTATGGAGAACAGTATGGAGGTTCCTTAAAAAACTAAAAATAGAGCTACTATAGGATCCAGCAATCCAACTCCTGGGCATATATCTGGAGAAAACCATAATTCGAAAAGATACATGCAGCCCAATGTTCATTGCAGCACTATTTACAATAGCCAGGACATGGAAACAACCTAAATGTCCATCAACAGAGGAATGGATAAAGAAGATGTGGTACATATATACAATGGAATATTACTTAGCCATAAGAAGAATGAAATAATGTCATTTGCAGCAACATGGATGGACCTAGAGATTCTCATACTGAGTGAAGTAATTCAGAGAGAGAAAGACAAATATCATATAATATCGTTTATATGTGGAATCTAAAAAAAGGGTACAAATGAACTTATCTACAAAACAGAACTAGAGTTACAGATGTAGAAAACAAACTTGTGGTTACCAGGGAGTAAGGGAAGGGGAGGGATAAATTGGTAGATTGGTATTGACATGTACATACTACTGTATATAAAATAGATAACTGAGAAGGACCTACTGTATAGCACAGGGAACTCTACCCAATACTCTGTAATGGCCTCTATGGGAAAAGAATCTAAAAAAGAGTGGATATATGTATATGTATAACAGATTCACTTTGCTGTACACCCGAAACTAACACAACATTGTAAATCAACTATACTCCAATAAAAAAATAAATAAATAAAGACATAAGCCTCCCTAAAAAATCTTGTGATGGAGGTAAGCAGCCACCAGGGGGCAGCCACAGCTTGGTTAAAACTATTGCATGTCTGAACAATAAAGTATTTTCTCTGGTGGGAAAGTTAAAAGGACTGCTTTTATTCCTTTTTGAACTAAAGCAAATAAAATAAAAAGAAAGTTAAGTAAAATTTACAAAACAGAATTAATGCATTCTTTGACTTCTTAGCTACTGAGTGGCATTTTTTTGCTTCAGCCTCCGACTGCACCATCTTTCTCTGACTTGACTAACCCGATGTTTTTCTCATCACCTTGTAGCTAGAGAAATACACACATACACCATGTATATGTATTATTTTTATTTTAAAATTCTATCTTTTTGATTCTGTGCTTGAAGAACAAGTGGTCATAGCAAGGTGATTTATGGAGAAGCAGAAGAAAACTTCTTGGCTTATCATTTCAAAAGAATAGAGAGAAGACTGCTCTCTATTCTTATAAAAGAGAGAACCACCCCTTTTCCAAAGCACAGTTTTCTGCTGCCAGCCAGATGCTGCTTGAAATGTACAACCTCTATCCTTTAGTAGTTCTAAAATTTGCCTTAGGTTGAATCTAAAGGTGAGCATTTAAAAATACAGATTCCCCACCGTAGATTCACTGAATTTCAAGGAAGAAGGCTTTTTTTAAAAAAAAGTTTTCCTGGTGATTCTGACGCAAAGTCCAGGAAAATGCCTGGCAACTTTCTCTCTTGTAACTTGTGAGCACTACACTAGTAAGAGAATTCTTCAGAACTAACTTTTTAAAAAGTTTAAATTATTGGAAACAGGTATTTAAAAATATCTACAAATGGTACCTGTAATAAGGTTTTAAGCAGAGGTTTTAATACAATTTTGTAAAAAATTTTAGTATGTAGACTATATTTTAATGAAATTTCTTATTTGGGGGTCTCTTCTTTACACTTATGGTTACCTCAGTGTAACATTTGTTTTTTGAATTTTGGAAATGGAAATGTACTTTCCTGCTTAGCAGCTTTTCAAGAAAGATCATGAATGCCAGAGTAATTGGAGTTCCTTTTTATGACTTGATTTGGAGATTTGATCACTCTGAGAGTAACAGATGTACAAGTGGATATTCACCATCATGTTATGGTAAAAAAATTTTAAATTGTTTATGATTTATTTGGTACACATTTATTTGGTATAAAATTAATATATTATGTGTTCATTAATCTCTCCTCTAAACTATGAAAACTATGTCTAGTTTACAGACAAGAACTTGAGCAATGAGGGGGAAAAGCACTTACGTAAGGACATTCTAACATACTGTAAACACACAGAAGAGCCCTGGATTATTTTGATTTCCATGTCATTTTGTTATCCACTATTTTGGAATAATTGGAGAAGTTCTCCTCCTTTTCCTACCCCCTGTCTAAACTTAGAGACGGGTTATAGATCCAGCTGTTAAGTCATTCTTCCTAGACCTCACTTTATCTAGTGGTTTATCGTTAATTAATTCACAGCATGATGATAATTCACACAGGCACACGTTTGAGAGGCAGTTTGGTCAGGTGATAGATGTCTTGGAGAAATGGATGTCAGGTCTCCCCTCCTCAAAAGGCTCAGGAAAAAAAAAAAAGTACTGTCATGAGAGGAACTAGAAGTAGCAGGGAATCAAGAAACATCTTTTGGGACCTACTCAAGCTAACTTTGACATTGCCTGTGCTTTAAAATCCAAGCAGGGCTCGCGGTATTTTATTCTGGTGCTGAGCTTCATAAACTAAACCAGTGTCTTTTGCCACTTGCTCGTAAGATCCTGCTTGACCTTTCGGTGGCAGCCCTGTTAAGAGAGAAAAAACTGAAGAAAGCACAAACACAGAAACTTTGAATTAGTTCTTCTAAACAAACGAGGATCTATGTTCTTACCTTAAAAGAAAACAAAAAGGAAGCCTGGTTTTGGGTAACATTTATCAAATTTAGACTAAAATAAACCTAGAGGTTTATAAGGTCCAGTCTGTGGAGTAAAATATTGGCATGAGGAGAATGGAAACTTTGCATGTAGGAAAATGTTCGGTAGTAGAATTAGAAGGGAAAAATCACTAGTCATGACCCGATGTTACTACAGCTACACCAGCTTATTTATAATAGGAATTCAGTGTGTTATAACAAAGAGGGTTCTGTAAATGCACCATGATAAAAATGACTAATACTTGTAACAGCTATTTTTTGAGCACTTACTGTGTGCCAGCAAGTGTTAAGTACTTTACCTACATTATCTCAATTATTTTTAAGGGTTCTTTTGCCCAGAAGGACTCTGAAATTTTTTGCTTCCAATAATCTGATTCTTTTAAAAGGCATTTCTTTATGTAAACACTTCCCTGCGGATTTGGGATTTTAGGAAATAAAGGGGAAAATATTAGCTAAACTTGTATAAGAGAGAATGATGATATTGGGCACATGGTATAAACTCTCCCCAGATTTCCCAAACTGTGCTCCAAGGAATATTCCTTCGGGAGATATTAATAGGTGTTTTGTGAAAAGTGGGTTTTAAAACACTGCATTCTATATCCTCCTGTTAGGGGTTCACTAAGCCACGTTGGGTTATTAAGGGCTCTGAGAAGTTCTGCTCTAAAGAAACTTAAAAAAAACTATATTTAATATTTTCCTAACTTATGTAAGCACAGAACACTGTGTGTGGGAGAAGGGAGTATATGTTCCACGAGTGGCTGGCTGGTGTTGGGAGACAGTTCTGTGTGGTGTATCGTGTTTCTGCACATCTTGCGAGCTAAGGCACTGGCTGCCTTTGCTCTGAACTATCTCTTTAAGACTGTTTTTACAGGGAATAGCCTTGGATGATAGAGGTAGTATCTCCCTCCAGAGTGAAGCATAGGTTGTTTCTTGTCTAGTATAACAAAGATAGTCACTCCTTCCAGGTATACTTACTGACCATTATAAAATATTTGGGTTCCCTAAGCTCTGGATTCTTCTTCTGTAACCCAACCCACTGCCTGTGTAGATGTCACCTTGGTTCTTTTTATATCACTTGTGGGAATTTGGGCTCAGGAAACTGGCACAAATGCTGAATTCTGAGGTTTTTTTTTTTTTTTTTTTGGCTGCGCGTGGGCTTTCTCTAGTTGCAGCGAGCAGGGGCTACTCTTTGTTGTGCTGCACGGGGTTCTCATTGTGTTGGCTTCTCTTGCTGCGGAACACGAGCTCTGGGTGCAGTAGTTGTGGCACGTGGGCTCAGTAGTTGTGGCTCACAGGCTCTAGAGCGCAGACTCAGTAGTTGTGGCACATGGGCTTAGTTGCTCCGCTGCATGTGGGATCTTCCTGGACCAGGGCTCGAACCCATGTCCCCTGCGGGCGGATTCTTAACCACTGTGCCACCAGAGAATTCCCTGAATTCTGGGTATTAAGTTTGCTATAAGTAATAAAATTATTTGTCTTTTGAATCTTCTGCAAGCATCCATGAAACTATGACAGATTAACTTGTTAACTTGCAAGTGGGGTAAAATCTTAGACCCTACACAATTCTTGACAGTTAGGAAATGCTGAAATATGTCCTTGGAGGTAAATGAGTCTAATTCTGGCTGTGTAAACTAGGGTGGGATGGGGTGGAGTAGCTGGGGGAAAAGCTATGAAGAATGGAAAGGAAAAAAAAAAAAGATTCAACAATGTATGTCGCCAAGGTGCAAGAACCTTCCAAACATTCTGGAATATTGAATCTCCTTGCGATTTTGCTCCTCTGAGACAATTAATCTCAGTTCCTATTGCTTTCCTTTTAGATTGTATTTTCTAGACATCAGTTATGTTTTGCTACTGTTCTTTTTTATGCTTTATTTTTCCAGGTGTAGAATTTCTGTTTATATAATGAAACATAAAGTGGTGGTGGATAATTGGTAACAGCTCTTTTAGATTTAGGAAAATGAAAGAAATACACATTTATTGACCATGTATTGTATACCTGGCACTCTCCTAGGCACATTACATGGGTTTTTAAGTGTAATCTTCCATGCTACTCAGGATTTTGGTATTATTATATTCAAGAAGCAACTTGGGGCTCTGAGGATGTGGTTGTAATAGTCATTGCTAGCATTTATAGAACACTTCCTACACCAGCTACTATGCTAATAGTATATGATACTATATAATAGTATATAGTACAAGATATTTTCTTATCTCATTCTCATAATGACCCTGAAATAGTTACTATTATTATCCTATTTTATGCATAAGGAAACAAAGAACCAGAGAGGAAGTGATCCCAGGTCATGTAATTAGCAGAGCTATGATCTGAATGCAGGTATGCATCTATGACTTCAATGCCAGGTCATTCCCTCAAGCCTTGATTTAAGGTTTTAGGAACATAACAGTACTATGTGGCTTGAGCTTAAGGTGACTATGTAGTTAAAATCCAAACTAGACATTTTGGAAAGGAAGAGGGGCAATATTAATAATTGCACCAGGACAAAAGGAATAAGCCCAGACTGTCATGGAAAAGCAGATGTGTGGTCACTCAGGGATGTGCAAATAAAACAAGTAAGTTCTAGGATAGACTGAGCATATTTGCACTACTGATTTTTGAGTTGTGGTTCTAGGGTATTATCTCCCATTGAGTGAATATGTTGAATTCAAATAGCTTTAAGTATTTTAAGTATTTTAGTGTTCCTTTAAAAGTGTTTTATTGCGAAGGTAGATCCACCCTTACTGACAGTTCCAATATAAATAAAATGGATTACTGCACATCCTTTTCTCACACCTCAGAGTTTTATGGGTACCAGAATTTAGTATGGCCCAAAGTAGAGTGAATATTTACGACATTTTCAAAGCAAAACAGGAGAGAATTACTTTTCTCTCTCCTTTCCACCCCCTCAAACTGAGGAACATGATTGACTTGGCTTTATAGGGCCCACGTTCCTAATCTAAATGAAACACAGCTGAGGATGGAAAATTGCAACTCTATCTTGTCCTCCCAATGTCAACTGACAAAGGATAAAATACTTAAACTTTGCTTTCCTTGACATCATTTTCAGTGGGAGTTAAAATAAAGAGAGAATAGTATTTAATATACAGATCTATAATAACTATGGTAGTTTTCTTGTTGTGGCTTATACATAGTTGTTTAATTAGCCTCTACAGGATATTACAGTGGTTTTCATTTGGTTTTTCTCTATGGCACTACTTGTTAGATTTTTTTGATGTCAGGGTTAGGATAGCTTTGTATATACATTTTGTGCATTTTTTTTTCTATACTGAAGTATTTTTGAAAGGGTATATTCTGTGAAATGATCCCACTATCAAATAATCTATCTTTTGGAGATTAACCATACACTTTAGCATGTTAGACTAAGAGAAATGCGTGTGAACAAATAACTTGTTCACTTTCTTTAGCCTAGCATTTCCCACGTTTAGACACCAAATGTCTGGTTTTTTTTGTTTTGTTTTTTTTGCTTTGTTTTTTTTTGTGGAGCATCTATTAACTTTCTGTAGAACTTTAGAAGCACATTTTGGAATCCATCAGTATGTGTGTATTTCTACCCTTATTTGTTATTATATCTCCTTTTCTTTCTTAATTTTGTGTTGCCGTCACTTCCCCACTTTTTTGAGTTTTGCCTTGAGATTTAAAAAAATTCAACCAGAACTGTTTCTATTATTTATTTATCAAACTTACTCTAATTCATTATGTTTGAATCTCCTAATCCCCCTTTTCCTGCCTACTGTGGTTTGCTTTGTTCCTTTTTCAAACTTCTTACTTGAATGCTTGCATCATTTATTTTAATTCTTTTAGAACACTGAAAGCATGTAAGGCTATGAATTTGTCTTTGAGCACAGTTTTGCCAACATACACATTTAAGTGTAGTGATGAAGCAGTATGGCTTGGTGAAAATACCATAGGCCTAGGAGGCAGCTGGACCTTTATTAGGATCTTGTCACTTATTTCATGACCTTGAGTCTCACTTTATGCTGCTATGAAATGGGACTTTCAATACTTAGCTTTCAGATTTACTAAAAAAGTCATTAAATTTTGTCTGTAGAGTTCATAGCATATAGTACCTGGATGGTAGATTGTTGACCAATGGGTACTTACCATTATTACTTTTATATTTTTACAAATAATCTATAATTTAAATTTTTATTTCCCTTTGACACAGTAGTTGTCCAGTAACTTTTTAGGAGAGTGATTTTACTTCCCAAATAGCAAGATTTAAAAACATACAGTTTTCCTAATATTTAGTTGTTTTATAAGCTGATCAGACTATGTGTTCTTTAGAATATTGCATAGGTAATTGCATAGGTAAACCTACACAGGCAAGGGATAGATCTGGATTTTGGTGGAAATATTTTTTGAAGGGACAACTCTCTCTGCTTAACCTGACTTTCCTGTTCAGAGCCAGAGTCACATGGTTAGTAGAAATGACTGCTGATGCTGGTGGATAGTTGACAAATATTTTTACTTGGCAACGCTTTGTAACTGGGCCTTTTTTGGTGTGCTTTCAAGAGGACTAATGTTGAAATAGGAGAAAAGAGCAAATCAAGTACTGTGTGCTAGCTACCATGTCAACCAGACAGTCCCCTATATTATATTTGTTATTGTAAAGATAACCAAAGAAAAAATATGTTATAATATTCCCAAGAAACTCATTCCAGTTTGTCCAACACTTGTAACAGGAATTTTTTCTTAAATTATTCTCAAAAATCTTTATTTTGCAGTATAATTCCATTATGATGTGATTTTATAAATGTTATGTTTCTTTCATGATAAACCTAGAGGGTTCCATGAAAAACTAGCTGATATCATCGGATTCAAGGTGTTCTTTTTGGCCATTATGCTAAAGTATTAAACTAAGGTAGCTTTGTTTCTTTTCTTTCTTGTTTTAGCAGAAAAATGCTCTCGGAAAATCAAATTTGTATATTTTATTATTCAAAATAAAGGATGACTTGAAGTAAAAACTATGTAATTTTTAAAAATTAGGTCTATAGGAGAGTTATTATAATGTCTAAACAAATTTTTATGATAAACATGCTTTTCCTTTTTTTCCAAGAGATTTCCCCCCATTTGTATCACATGTGGAATATTATGCTCTATGAGTTTCCCCTGTAGGATTTCAGAGTCGAGGAGCTATTTACCTGCTAGGATCCTGTGTCCTTCACTCTCTCTTAAGGCACTGATCCATTCTATAATTCAGACCCTCAGTTGAAAAAGAACTGACATACACATGAAAAAGAGAGGGCTTATGTATTCCTTGAGGCATGTTTCATTAATCACCTAGCCACTTTACCAAGGAGACTGAAAGCTGTGAATCATTTCCTCCAGTGCTACAGATTAGAAGACCCTTGACTTAGGAATATGGATAATGTGTGCTGCAATTAACTCCTTTATATCTGTTTTATTTCTGTTCTTTGTTTTAACACATAGCATATAGTTTTATACTAATACAGAGATAAGCAATTAAAAATTTGCATTTCCTAGCATCAAGACAAGTCTTTTATTGATGGGTACTGATAGTTACATGAAAACACATTGTATATTAATCAATAATTTACATTCAGTGACAGTCATCTGTGTAATGTCTTTCCTCTGATACATCATTGGTACAACACAGTTTGGCAGTGAGATAGCAACAGTTGTTAATCGATTTTGCATTCCTTCAGCAGAGTTGCATCAATTCTCCCATAACCTAATCCAGCAGAGTTATTAGATAGATTGCTATACTGTACTTGCATTTGAAATTTCTTCCTCTGTTTTTACTCTGAGTATTTATTTTCCATCATCTTGTAGCATTGTAGCCTTGATTGGTGCAAGTAATGTATTATTCATGCCATTCTGGTTTCATTCCATTAGTGCTATCAGCATTAGTATTCAGCCTAAAGAGATACACTTATGTCAAGAGCTCTTTGGATCAACCTGTTCCATTTTGCATGTTTCACATTCATAGAAGAGACTTCTTTTGTATAGTAGACCGTTTTATTTTGTTGGTTCCAATTGAAATGATATAAGAAGCTAAGATGAGGCTGATGTAAATGTGCCCTCTTAAATAATTTTTTAGTTTACAAGTAATCATTGTGCCAAATGGGGAAAATTTGGAAACATATTAAGGAGGAAAATAAAGCCATCCATAATTTCATCACCCTATTCACGTCTTGATCCAATACCTTGCCTTCTACTCTCTCTTTTTTTTTTAAGTTAAGTTCATGTTGGACTTCCCTGGTTGTCCAGTGGTTAAGACTCCACACTTCCATTGCAAGGGGCACAGTTTCTATCCCTGGTCAGGAAACTAAGATCCTGCGTGCTGCAGCATGTGGCCAAAAACACCCAAACCAAACCCAACCCAAACAAAAAAACCACAAATAAAAGTTAAGTTCATGTTATATATACAGTTTTGAATATTGATTTTTCCTTTACTGTTATATGTAATAAACATTCTGGAAAATTTGATTTTTTAATGTATTTGTAATGGTTCATATTGTATCATTTTCAAACATTATTAATTTTCAAGCATTTATATTTTTCCATAGTTTTATTTCTATCAGTAGTAATGCACATCCTTCTTCATAAATCTTTGGTCATATCTCTGATTATTTCCTTAGAATAGATTTCTAGAAGTGAAATTATTGGGCCAAAGAATAAAAACATTTAAAAGGCTCTTTTTTTTTTTTAACATCTTTATTGGGGTATAATTGCTTTACAATGGTGTGTTCGTTCCTGCTTTATAACAAAGTGAATCAGTTATACACATACATATGTTCCCATATCTCTTCCCTCTTGCGTCTCCCTCCCTCCCACCCTCCCTATCCCACCCCTCCAGGCGGTCACAAAGCACCGAGCTGATCTCCCTGTGCTATGCGGCTGCTTCCCATTAGCTATCTACCTTATTAAAAAGCTCTTGATACATATTGCCAAACAACTTTCCCCAAACACTGAACCATTATCTTCTGGTCAAAAAATGTAATCTTCTGGTTTTGACTTATGTTGTTATAGTCATTTTTGGTGTAATGTTATATGTCTCTGGTTTTTTTAGTAATATATTCACTTTAGTAGACACATCAGGGCATTATTAGATTGCTAAAATAACTAAGGCAACTCCTTGGATAGCTTCCTAATGCCAAAATCTGCCTGATGTTTTGGTGGACCATCTTTCCTTAGCATGTAATTTTTGATGACTTAAATTGTTAGTTTCTGTAGCTAAATGTATGAACAGAAATAGGGCATGGGTCTGAGCATTCAGACAGATAATAACAGTTCTGCTGTCTGCTGTGGAAAAGTGAGAGCTACTATCTACTGCTTCATGAATAATAACTGAGCTTTTATTGTGTTTTACCTGTGTTTTTACCTAGTTCCTAGAACCATTTAGTGACCTAGTTTTTTTATTTATAAATATGTCTAAATTAGTAGAAAGTCTAGGTACTTTATCAAAACAGGTTACATTTGATGTAATATATCTGCTCATTAATTTATTGAATCTTAAGTAATGGGGATCTAGAATGTACAGTGATGGTCATGACATAATTTTTTATGAGTTTAAAATAATAAGTGGCTTTGACCTTATAAAATATGCAGAAAACACTAAGTTCAAAGGAAATATTTTAATTAGAGTGTTGTGTCTCTGTTACTAATTTTAGCTTTCTATCACAAGACATTTTAAAGAGTATTAGGAAATCTCACATCCTCTGTAAAGACTATGTAAAATGAATAATGATTTCTATTCCTCTGTCCAAGCTGGTGGGAACACTGGTTTGATTAAAAAGTAACCCTAAAACATGAGCATAATATAAATACTGCATTTTGGGTATAATATAAATAGTGTATTTTACTGCTCTTTCTACTTGAATATCTCTCTTTGGGTCCTGCATTAGCAGACTTCTTATTGATGGTGAAGGGAAGGAAACACTGGAATATCAAGATACTTGGAGTCATTCAAATATTTTATCTGTAACATTTACTAGCTATATGATGCTTTTCAAGTTCTAGATACTTTCTAAGCCCCAGTTTTCTCCTCTGTTAATGAGGAATGACATTGCCTCAAATATTTAAGGGAATAATGAGTGAAATGCCCCATTTGTAGGAGATCCTTAATAAAAGTTTGTCCCTTTCTAGTCCTTATATGTAAAATATGTGGAAGGTTAGGGCTAGACCAAGAACTGTGTTGAAAGGCGCCAAACCATTAAGCTCGCAGCCTGCAGCACTCAGAAAAGTAATACCATCAAAAATCTTTTTTTCCTTTCTCTGCAATACAGATGCATCAATAGATACTGAATTAAATGCCTAACCTAGTGTGTGGGTTGACAACATTCTGTATTGGTACTATTTTGCCCAATTTGCAGGAATCATAATTATGAATATGTTATTCACTAAATAGCAGTACATGTTCACTATGGAGACATTTTTTCCATGAAAATCATTAAATTGGTTCCAAGAGGATTTAGTGTGTTCTCTTGTGACACTGAGTGTTTGGTCCTTTGTGTTTCTGATATGTAGAAGCTTAAGTGCTCAGAATTGTCAGTATGATTTGGCCACTCATCACATTGAAGCAAGCGTTCTGTGCTGAGTTATCAGGGCATTTTGGGGGGCAAGAGGTGGCACAACATGTTCACTTGGGCAGGTGGCTTTAGTCCCCCCATGACCTTCAGTGTAGCCTTCCCCAGTTCTTTGATATGGAGAGATAACATACTTGCAGGGTTTTTTTTATGGAAAGTGCCACGCAAATGCAGCTTCAAAACCAGTCAGCCCCCTAACTTCCAAGCAGATTGCTACACTGAGGCTAGAGCCACTACAATTTGGGACTGCTTGATTTGAGCAAGAATTGTTGGTTTGCCATCACCTACTACCTTTCTGCTGCTTAACTCTTTCCTGAATCTTGGAGATGTGGGAACCCTGTACCAAAAATATATGACCACTGCTATCACTGGTTGTGAACTTAGATCATATTTTTGCATGCATGGAATAAGTATGTTATAGTGTACTTGAAGAAAGATGCCCATTAGTTAAAATTTTTTCTTCGTTGTCATTACTGATTGTTGTAATATTCCTTTGATCAGTGTACCCACTTTGAATCATCTAACATCTAACTTCAGATGATCATTACTCAGAAAGTTATTTTCTTAAGTGTTGTATAATTGACAGTTGTAATCACGTAATTTATAATCTCACACTCTCATACTGGAAATAATGAATAAAAATATTTGTTTTTTTAAGTCCAACCCAAAGGCATTAGATCTCCTGATGTTATTTAACACTCCAATCCACTGTTGACTCCCATTTGCCATTACAGCTTTTTAGATCCACCTTGACTGTAGCATTTATGACATTGCATTGCAATCACTTGATAACACATCTGTTTTAACAACGTTGTGAGCTGTTTGAGGGGAGGGGGCCTGTCTTCTTCAGTGATAGCCCTAAGTGTTAGTAATTGTCCCCATTGTAAATAAGCTCCAGATAATTTTTTTCCAAATGATCTTGAAATGACTTAACCATGAAACATTATATAAAACACTCAAGTTATAAAGCATCAGCAGTCCAAGATCATTTTTGTGTAACTTGACTTGGAACTGTGACATGATTTATTTAACATGAATTTTGGTGGTTACATTTGTACAAGAGTGAGGAAATTTTAATAGATGATTCAAAATACCAGGAATTATTATTTTTAACTGTTATTTTAAAAATGGAAGTATAATTGACATAATATTATATTAGTTTCAGGTATATAACATAATTATTCCATATTTTTATAGATTACACATCATACAAAGTTATTATAAAACTATTGATTATATTCCCTGTGCTGTATAGAGCGCTGTGACTTATTTAATTTAAGACTGATAGTTCCCCTTCACCCATTTTGCCCCTTCCCCTATGCCCCTCACTTCTGGCAGCCACCATTTTGTTCTCTGTGTCTGTGAATCTGTTTGTGTTTTGCTACATTCGTTCATTTGTTTTGTTTTTTTAGATTCCACATGTAAGTGAAAACATACTGTATTTGTAAGCAACAACGACAGCAAAGTATCAGGAATTAAATAAAGAAACAGCCTTCAGCTTTTAAGTGTCAGTTGGACCAGCCTTCTAGAATCCATCTCTGTTTATCGCAATCTTCAGGCCCATCTCAAACATTTAATCCTTCAAGAAGGATAACTAGAAACCCCCCAATTCAACGTCATCTCTGTTGTAAATTGAGTTAGGATAAATTGAAACTTGCCTTGGAATTACCCTCTTTAATGTCAGAGCAAGGCTCGCCCTGTTGGGAAAGGCCACGCCGCTGACCTCTCAGCTCCCATACCACTCTTCTTCCAAACAGTGGTTTGAGAGTATTCATCGAACAAAGCCTAGTACTATATCAGGTTAACTCCAGGGAATTTTTAGTGGATACATGAATGTTTGTTAAACTATAGTTTTAATTTCTGAATTTCAGAGAAACATCAGAGTGATATCCATAAGACTTACTTCCAATTTCTTTGGGAAAATTCTTTTGAATTTTACATTAATTGTTTAGCTAGAAACACGGATTTATATTGAGGATTACTATGCACAAGAAGTAAGAGCTTCTTAGATAATGGTGTTCATGTGTTTTCAGTGTATCTTTGGGAACAGCTTTTGTGCTTTAACAAATAATATATTCAGTATTTTTGCTAGGCATGGTGTTAGGTTCTAAAATACAGAAATGAAAAAGACACAGGCTGTCTTCTTTAGCAATTCTAATCCACTGGCAAAACAAAACAAAACAAAACAAAAAGTACTTTGAAATACCTTGTGATAAGGCCCACAATAAAAGTTTTGTGTTGTTTTGCTTTTTTAAAACACCATAGAACTAAACTGATTGGCTATCTATATACAGTAAGTCCCCTACATATGAATGAGTTCCATTCCGAGAGGATGTTTGTAAGTCCAATTTGTTCATAAGTCCAACAAAGTTAGCCTAGGTACCCAACTAACACAATCAGCTATATAGTACTATACTGTAATAGGTTTATAATACTTTTCACACAAATAATACATAAAAAACAAACAAAAAGCAAAGAACACGTTTTTAATCTTACAGTACCTTGAAAAGTGTAGTAGTACCGTATAACAGCTGGCATACAGGGGCTGGCATAGAGTGAGCATGTTCGCATCTTTGAAAGTGAGCAGCTTGAAGGTTCGTATGTAGGGGACTTACTGTATAAAAAATACAATTGGATCTTCACCTCACACCAAAAACAAAAATAAATTCTAAGTGAATTAAATACCTAAATGTGAAAGGTATGGCTTTTACGAGAATAGGAAAGCATATTTTTGTAACTTCAGGGTAGGGAAGAATTTCCTAAAGAAGCTACAAAAAGCACAGTCCTTAAAAGAAAAGATTGATAAGTTTGACTATGTTAAAATATAAAACTTTTGTACAAAAAAAGAAGCTATAAACGAAATTAAGACAAAATGTTTTTAGTTCATTCTACCAACAAAGGAGTATGTAAAGGACTACATATAAATAAGAAAAACAAACCCAGTGGAAAAATGGGCAATGTGAAGAAAATTGGGTATGTGAAGAAAATTCCCAAAGAAGAAATGTAAATAGCCAAAAAACATATAAAAAATGCTTAGCCTTGGTAATAATCAAAGGAATGTAAACTAAAACCACAGTGAAATTCCATTTCACACATATCAAACTGAAAAAAATATTAAAATGTGTGTTAAGATAAAGTATTGGCAAGTACATGGAACCATGAGAACCTACCATATGCTACTAGTAGGAGTACAAATTGGTACAATATTTGGAGAGCACTTAAAATGAATTAACTAGGGCTACATCTGTCAGCATTTAAAACAATCTCACAAATACAATGTTGAGAAAAAAGAACCACCTATGGTGTGATGTCAAAGTTAAACAACATGCAGAATGTATTGTTTAGGTATACATACATAGTAAAATATGCAAACACTGTATTCAAGATACTGGTTACCTCCAGGGGAAGAGAGGGTAATATGATGGGAGCAAGGCCCAGAGGGGCTTTGGCTGTATCTAAAATGTTTAATTTCTTAAAATCTATGGCAAATATGGGATCATGTAAGACATTTGTTTATTTGTTTATTTATTTATTTGGGGGGGGGATCATGTAAGACTTTAAATGTTGCGTATTTGTTATATTATTTCCTATACCACCTTGTATGTTTTAGCTATTTCATACTAAAAGGAAAGGAAGAAAGTGCACAGTGGAGAATTAATTTTCTGAGGGAAGATCAGGGAGGGCTGTTTGGAGTAGGTGCCCTTTAAGCTGGTTTTGGAAAAGTGGTATAGTATGTGGAAAGGCATGGGGTTCTGAAATAGCATTTCGTATTCAGGGACCTATATGCAGTTTGTTATTTCTGCAGTTCCAAGACAGGGGTGTGGATGGGATGAGAAAACAGGAAGGTTATTATAGATGAGCTTAGAGAATGAGCCAGGAATCATTACTTATACAGGATATTCACTTCCCAAAGCTGGTAAATTTTCTCATACACTGCTATTCTCTACTTTAGTTGGGGCATTCAACTCATTGAGTTATGATGTCTAGAGCTCCAGAAGAAGACCCTTTTGACCTTAGTTCATAACCTTTGCTAGGTACTTGTAGGGTTTGGAGCGCTCTACTGGTACTTTGGTAGATAGGCTACTAATAATGAATACAGAACTTTCAAGCCTCAAGCTGCTTTACAAACAGTCAAAATGCCTACATTGTTGAACAAGCTTTATGGCCCATCCAGTTCTAAAGCCTGGGGCCAGCTCAGGTTTGAGGGGCATGTTAGGCATGGCCCTAGTTGTCTTTCCTGGGCCAGCTGGAAAGATCAGTTTCACCCTTTCTTACTACCACTCATATGGTTCTGCCATACATGTTTTTGTTTCATTCTTTTTTAATACATTCATTTCTTACAAGAACTTTCTCTTGGAATGCCCTGGACTGTTTTGATTTTTGGGTGACTGCCTGTGTGAGCTCTTACTATGTTTTGCTTATATCAAATAAACTTATCTGAGTTTCAAAGAATGCCCTTTACAGTATTATTTTGGGGAAAAATACTATTATCTTTCCTGTGCCATCCATGATTTCATAGATTTCTAATTTTCCTTCCCAGCCTTCATTATTCCAGACTGAAACATTTCTGTCTTCATAAGGCTGTACTCACACCCACTTTTCCTCTTTCTTATTGATTCTTAAGGGAGTACCTTCCCCTCTAGTCTTTTCTGATATCTAGAGTAGGGCACAAGGAACTGTCTGCAAGGTGGGCAGAGCAAGTAAGGTCAACCTTAGCAGTTAGGTTTTGCATGAGGTGTTTGTCTAGAACAGTACGTGGTATATCAGGGGAAATTTGATATGAAATCAGAAAATGTTTTCTGGTAGTATAATGTAAGAAGGTTTAGATTTTAGGAATGGCAGTTTTCTAGCTGTGTAATTTTGGAAAAGACTCTTAGTATCTCTAAGCCACAGTTTCATCCATCGAAGGATAGAAATAATAAAACTTATCTCATATAGTTTTGTAGTTTATTTTAAAGTGCATTGCAAATTATATAGTACCTTACAAATATAAGATATTAGTGTCATCGGTATTCTTCTTAATGATGCTTAACGTTCTCTTGACCTTTTTTGGCTTTGTCAATACATGATGTCAGTGTGCTCATAGGTCAACATAGACTTTCATCCCTATTTTTAGTGGCCTTTGTTTCATAAAGAAAGGGTAGATTATTTATCCATAGATGAATTACAGCTGGGGGCATCCCTTTTAACACAATAAAAGTCACTAAATATAGCATGGTACTGGTGGAGATGCTACTACATGGTGCATGCAGGGTTGTGGGCCACAGTGCTTAGTTTTGGGGAGCTGTCCTCCAGTCTTTGGATGCCATGGTCAAGAATTTGATATCAATAAAGAGAAACTGCCAGAATTTCAGCATTTCCTTCCCAAGGAAGTATTTATCAAGAGCCTAAAAGCCTACTGAATTACAAAATATTATGTTAATTGATGTTAAAGAGTCATTGGAAATTCTTGAATATGGAAAAATTCCAGGATCCATCAGTGCACATTTAGATAAGGTAGGCAAAGCTCATGTGAACCCAAGCTATGTCAAAGAGAAGTACAATTAAGTAAAACCATCCAAATCTGGCGGTCTAGTGTTTTTTTGTCTGCCTATATGAGAAAGAAGGAAGATGACTTTGGATACAGCAATACCTTTGGGCTTTAATAGTACTCAGTACTATGCTGGAGATTGGAAAAAGTGAGCAACATATGAATTTTCAGAGAATAAACAAGGTAATTGAATTTTGAACATAAGTTAGCCCTTGCTTTCTATCAATATATATGCAGCCTGAGTTAGTGGAATGAAAAAAAAATGTCTAATGCTGGTGACACCAGATAATTTGTAGGGTGATTTTGAGCAAGTCATTTACTATTTTATTCTCCTTATCTATAAATTGAGAATACCACTGACCCCTGCCTATTTTGAAAGGCTGTTGAAGATTGACTGAGACAATGTATGTTACTTGCCTTGGAAATATAAGGGTTAAGGTTTTAAGACTTAATTTTTATCTAGTTTAAAATAGTTCAGTAGTGTTCTCAAAGACCAGGCTACCTGTGCTACTTAAGCAAGAAGTGTGACCTTTTGTGTTAGTACCTCTTTTGTTCAAATACGCAACGTATTGAATCAATAAACAGGAGATCAATAAACAGATATTGAATCAATAAACAGGAGATCAATAAACAGACTTGACTCTAAAGGATAAAAATTTGGGAGCCAGAGACAAATAAAATTTGAACAATAAAAATATATTAGTAGCATCAAAGGAACTATGGAATGGTATATACCCATACGACAGTGACATAACTTATAATTCAGTAAATGGACATGACCTACAGGAACAGAAATCAGAAGAATTCTGCTTTCATGGAAGGAAAGGAATTAACTGGAAAAGGGAATGAGGCAACTTTCTAGTTCTATTTCCATATCTTTTTTTTTTTTTACATCTTTATTGGAGTATAATTGCTTTACAATGGTGTGTTAGTTTCTGCTTTATAACAAAGTGAATCAGCTATACATATACATATATCCCCATATCTTTTCCCTCTTGCGTATTTCCATATCTTGAGTAGGGTGTTGGTTATACAGGTATATACATTTGTCAAAACTTATTGAACTCAACACTTAAATTTGTATATTTTTGCATGTAATTATGCTTCAACAAAATAATAAAAGCAGAAAAAATGTTTAAATGGAAAAATTACTAGGTATGAAAGAAATAATCAAATGGATACAGATTATCATAGTATAGGTAAAACATTTAATTTTAATGGAAAACAAAGTAAAAAAATCATCAAAGTATTTGGAGTGGAGTTAATCCAGGAATGCCCCCTATTTGGTGGGTTCTTGAGCTTGGTTTTGAGGAAAGGTTGAGATGTAGATTGCCAAAAAGAAGGGAAAGGCCTTTCAAATCCTGGAAACTCATATGTACAAGGGCTCAGAGGGAGCAGGGTACAAACTGAGGCAGGATAGCAGATTGATTTTTTCAAAGAATTCATGATGAGTAACAATGCTTTAATGTGTCTATTCATAAAATGAGAACCCCAGTAACAGCTTGTAGAAACTTAATAATTAGTCGTTTAATGATATTTTGGATTATTACTGCATAAAAAATATATATTTCTTTAGAATGTTCTTTTTGACATCTTGAGTATTCTTGTTAGTAAAGACTGAAGCTTGAACACCCACATTTTTTTTGCATTTATATATCTAAGATCTCTATTATACCAGGAAGTCAGTGTTCACATGGTTATTATCCCTTTTAATTGGAACTAACGTGCACTTTGATGACTTTTGTTTTATTTCATTACCTTTTTGAGTTGTTTTGTTTCCTAAAAATCCATTATGAGGACTTCGACTCATCTTTTGCAGAGCTCAGAAAGTTTAAGATGTGTTGAAGGCATTCCTTTAATGGTTATCTCAACTCAACACATAAAAATTGCCCATCAATTATAGGAATGTTTTCAACCATCCCTGGCATATACTTCTAAGAAAATTTCACATTCAGTCAGTTTGACAGTTGAATCCATAAACTCTTGGTCTAAAAGCCCTTGATACTAATTATTGTATTAAGTTCGTCAAAGAACAGGAAAGAGATTAAGATAACAACAGTTTGCATAATTCAGGCTGTAATATAAAACACAGAAAAAGAGCAATGTGGTTTGTGGTGTGTAAGCTATATGTAGAATACAAGTATGAACTTTTAAAAACTGAAATGCATTTTCAAGAAAGTATCAGTGGCATGTATTTGAAATACTTTGGAAACATTTTACCAAATTAATAATATTATTTGTGGTGGAATTAGAAGGGGTGAAAGTTAATAATTTTAGAAAGTTTTTTTAAAATCGCAAGCTAAAGTATTACAATTGATTAAAAGGGAAGTGAGTCCATTTTTACTGAAAAACTATTACTTTCTTTTGGGTGGGAAGGAAAAGGTGATTAGCACCTCACAAATCAACAGCAATGATGGGAAGCTCCAATGTCTATACACCAAATTTGAGAATTATTGTCCTTCAAAGAAGGTATGCATTAAAGATGACATGATCACTTATATTTGTCTGGTTATCTTGATATTTATCAGATTTCTATAGTTAACCTAGGTCTGGTTAGAGTTATAAGCCGCTTTCACCTGGATTGGTCCTTGTCCAATTTTTACACTATGTAAATATAGGCAGAAATAAAAAAAATTTTCCTAAGAAATAGATTTGAAAACTAAGGAAGTCTGTTGGAAATAAATATAAAGTATTTTTGGCATCTTATATGTCATGTGTGAAAAGCTAATGGAATTGGTTTTCATGACTAGCTAATGGAATTGGTCTCCTTATTATATTGTCACACCTTGTATATGGGTAAATGAGTAGATCGTATACTCATTTCTGTGAAAAATTATGACCACTCCGTGGAAGAACTGGCAATATTATCAAGAGCTTATGAATTGGAGCATGATTTTGATAAAACTGGACTTTGTCTTAAGCCAAATGCCTTAATAACCAAACGTTTCAGTCTGTAACTGTTCACCAGAATTACTTGATTTTGGTTTGATAAAAAGATGGAGGTGGGAAATGAGAGTTGCTTGTCATTATATCTGCTGGTTCATAAAAAGAAAAATGGAAATTTTCATCCCTGCATAATTTGAGTTTTGGCTAGTAGAAGAGTAGTTTTGTCACTGATTTCTCTTAAATCCAGACATCCTGTCTTCTAGGGCCCTCACTTCCATTCTGGGAACCCATATATTATCCTTACCTTTGGACTCCATGCCTTAAATATTGTTTGTCTCCCAAGGATATTAAGTTATTTTTACATATTTTTATGAATACCACATAGAATGACATATAAAAGTTTTTTGACCAGTGTGAAATAATTTGTATTGCTACAAGAGACTTAATATTTTATTCCACTTTGGAAGCCATATTATGCATAAACATGTACATTTCATCATTTAAAAAATATTGAAAATAACTTGTTGACTCTCCATTTTGACCTTTAAGGAGTCCACATTGGAGGCATTTTCTTACAGTCCTGTTAGCAAGCATTGATCTATTGATCAAGACAAAATGGGGTACATATGACACCAGAGCTCTTCTCTATGAACATGGATTATAACTTTTTAAAAGTGGTTTTACTTGAGACTAGTTTAGGGCAACATAGTGAATGCCTGAGAAAAGAAGTCATCAGCAGAGGTTAATGAGTTACCAAAACAAAGGGTTCAAACCATGCTCACCAAAAGTAGAAGTAGTTAAAAAATTAGAGAAGGTGTTTGAATTGATGAGCTGTTTGAGTTGGTCCTCTGACCTCTGAAATGACCTTTCCCATTGCCTCCTCAGGTTTGAAAGATAATTCCTCTCCTCTTCTTTCCCCCTAAGGCAACCCTGGCCAGAATTTCAGTTTGTCCTTTTGAAGGGTGATATCATGGTGCAATGCATTGGGTCAGGATATGACCCTGCACATCTGTATTTCACTAGGACCACTGAATAGACATGGCTACCACTGTTGCTGCCTTTGGATGGGGGCTTAGGGTGGTGCCTCCCCAAATCCAAACCAGTCTGCATCTTGATAGCTTCTAATAGCAGGAGGATCATTCTATTCTGCCCAAATGGTTTTTTCTTTCATTGTCAGTTTTAGAGAACAATGACTCTATTATTCAAGGGGATAAAAATGAAGTAGTTATTTGAAAGTGGTCTAATATGATAGTTATTTTATATTATGAAGATTTTTAAAAGTTTCTCCTAGTTTTCAACGTGTTTAGCTGCTATCTTCATAGCACTTCTGGAGTTGTAGTAATAAACAGCTTAATCAGGTCTTATAAATTTGTTGTACACTGCTAAGGACTTTAATAGGAAATATAATAAATCCTTTAAGTAAGGACTAGTCATTATAGAAAGCTGATTTGCAACAGCTGAATGTTCGCATTATACTAAAGTGAGATATAAACACTCCTTCATAACTTGCATGTCATTATAACACACAGATGTCCTGGCTCCAAGAACATGTGTATTAAATGAGTGCTGGCTTGGATTTATGCCAGGGTTGAGGCTTAGTGATCTTAAGTAAGAGCCCAGAACATCACATGATGGGAGGTCAAGCTAACTGCCTTTTTATTAAAAGAATTCTAGTCTGTGCTTTGGAGTCTGTAAATGGTAGAGAGTAGATGCCCAGTGTAGTCTATTCTACAACATACTTTAAAATCTCTCACAACTAAAGACAAAGCCTTTTCAGTACATGAAGACCTTAAGATATAAGTTGAAAATCTTGCAGAAGACTCTTGCTTTAGGGCAAATAGTGTCTGGTTTAGTGGATTTAAGAACTGCTGCATTTTCCACAGTTTTTGGTTATGTGGGGAAGCTGAGAGTGTAGATTGCATCTTTCCCTGTGTTTAAATAAATTGTGTGTGTGTGTTGGGGGGAAGTGAGTGGAAGGAGGGAGGGCGAGAAGAGGAGCAAGGCTATATGCTAGGGCAGATCCACTAGGTCAGATTTTGAATTTTGGTGAATCTGATCATTATTGGAAATGAATCCATATAAGGACCTACATTTTGTGGGAGGAAGCATGAGTCTGGGTTTTAAGGCTGTAAAGCACTGACTGATCAATTGCTGGATCCAAAGGCTGGTAAAGATTGAACTGTGATGATATTACTATTAACACTATTATTATTTTAGTTAGTACTCTGATTACAGAACTGTATACTTTTCGAGTGGTCTGCCCATAATCCTCCACCCACTACTACCCACTGCCTGCCATAGCCTTGTTATTTTCATTAGGCAGTTTTTCAGAATGTGATGTTTTGCAGAAACACAAATATTGCATTTATGTCAGAAATGCTTGTATACCATGGTAAGTATTTACTTAGTAAACTACTTACATGTGTGATGTATAGTTAAATTTTGTTATAAGACCTCTGTGACCAGATTGAGAAGCTGAGGCATAAAAAGTTTGAGTTGTTATCATATAATTGGAAGGTTCTCTGTTTATCAAATTGCTCCTCTCTTTGTGAAACTATTTTAACCTCTCTAAATGGTATTAATATATTTTTAAGCAGATAATATAGAATTGTATCATTATTCTTTCAAATAATACATTAAGACCTACCGCCTCAAATTTAAATTTATTCGATGTGGGAGTGGGTATCCTAGGATATAGTTGCTTGAGATGAAAACAGCAGCAGCAGCAACAACAACAACATCACTTTATGATAGAGACAAAGTCACAGTGCTTTATAAGGGAATAAAGCAAGCCCTAAAAATGCAGTCCTGTGAGCAAGAGAATAATTCACATGAGCCATAAGTTCCTGCCTTCCTATGTCTGCTATTAGGGTACAATTCTGAGTCCACAGTGTTGCCAGTCGGTTAATATCTGGATATTAAATATTATGTTAATATTTAATTAACTAGTATTAATAATTAATAATGAAATTAAGTATTAAAGCTATTTTCTTGAAAGAGCTCAAAATTCCCTTACAACGTTAGGTGTCATAACTATCATTATATCAAATCTAAAACTGGGCAAATGTCAAGTATCGAGTACCTGCTCAGTAGCACAATCATATTTGATAAACAGCCTATCTAAAGGAATATTAAGGTCTTCATTTAAGCTTTATTGGAGGTGGAAATGTGGCATCTGGCCAAGAAAAGGCAGAAAATGATCAAATGAGAAGGTGCCTTAATTCCTGCCTTCTTCATTGCCTTGTATTTCTCCTATCCTATCAAAAAGATGATACCACATTTTCCAGGATCAGCCACTTCCTCTCATGCTATTGAGGTGAGTGGTGAGCAATACTAGAGAGAAGACTTGGATTGCTTGCCTTTCCATTCCCTTGGTGTGAAGCACACCAATCCCCAGATAGGATCTGGTGTTGAGCACAACAGAGGTCTTCCAGCTGGCATCCAGACAGGGCCCGAACATGTGGAGAACAGATTTAGTCTGAGTTGACTGTGGGACTCATTTCATCCTATATTAGGCCAAAGGTGGCAATCCCTACTCTCAAGGGAAGACTTCTTACTAGTTTAGGGGGGAAAAAAATCCAAATACGGGCAGTAAAGGATCCAGTGAATTTATAAGGTAAGCAAAGAAGCATGTCATATTATCGAAAGCCAGGATCAAACCTTAGGAGCATCCATCCCCAAACCATGCAAGTATCTTTAGGATTGTGTTTCTTACACATTATCATGGAGGAAGGAAAAGAAAAACAAAGATTGCTAAAGATGTGCAAGAGACAAACCAGAATGTTTCACTTTATTCCTATTTGGCAGTTCTCTCCCTTCACTACTAGGTCAGATGACCACAGACTGATATTACGATGAGAAGCCTGAGATCCACAGTTAATTACTGAAGCTGCAGGGAAGCAGTCATGGTGGGCCTTCACGAAGGAACAGACTTCAGAGGAAGATAGTCCAGTCAGACCTGGTATTTCAGAGGAGAAACCTCATTACAATTAGCATTTTCAGTACTTGATGAAGTAAATAATAATAACAAATAAAATACATTTTCAGTAGTCATAGCTTGAGTTGACTTTGAGTATTGTCCTGACATTTTCTAAAATTTGCATCTAGAAAATTTAGATCTGATTTAGGTGCTTGTTAGAAGGTTAGTCATCTAATTGTTCACCAAAAGGCTTTCCTATAATGTTTTCCTTAATTTGCCACTAGATATATTTAGTGTTGTTTTACATAAATGTACCGTTGATCTGTTAAGTATTTTTTTTTTTTTTTTTTTTTTTTTTGCGGTACGCGGGCCTCTCACTGTTGTGGCCTCTCCCGTTGCGGAGCAATGGCTCCGGACGCGCAAGCTCAGCGGCCATGGCTCACGGGCGCAGCCGCTCCGCGGCATGTGGGATCTTCCCGGACCGGGGCACGAACCCGCGTCCCCTGCATCGGCAGGCGGACTCTCAACCACTGCGCCACCAGGGAAACCCTGTTAAGTATTTTTTTGATGTCAGCTGAATGATTAGCAGCCAGTCTGATATGGCCACTGAGAATTTCTGCGAGTTTTAAACTAATGCTGACTTTGGATCACTTGTGCCCTAGATACAATAGATACATTATTTTTGGAAGTTTCAAAAAAAATTAGAGAATCATAGTTGATTTTAATGAAGAAAGGAAGGTGGGTATATGTTGTTCAGGGACCTCAGGTTGCCTACATGGTGTCTAGCACCCCTTTTCTTACTAGTAGAACTCCAGTTTTATTTGGGGGTTGGGGAAAGGAGTGGGTGGGCAAAGTTTTATTGGTACCTAGTTAAAAGCCCCTCCATTTTCTAGGCTCTCTTTCAGCTCAGAGTGGACATGTTCCACAGATCTGGCCAGTGAGATGGAAGTGGAAGGCCTCCTGCCTTCTTTGATGTTCCATCACACCGATTGCTGGCTGCCAGATTTCTGCCTCTGTTAGCCGTGATAGCTGCAACTTTGCTCACCATGTGGGAAAACAAGGACTCGCTCTGATCGGTGTGTGTACCAGTACCGCACTGTTTCTTTGGCCCCCAAATGTCCTGATTTCAGCTCTGCTCAGACCTTCGGATATTTCCCCAGCTCAGGCCTCTCTCTCTTCTTTGTTTCCTAGCTTTACTGGTGTCTGACACACATTCTCTTAGACTGGGGTTGGTTTTTCAGATTGAGATGTCGTCTGAGTGCCTTCCCTTTGTCATGGCAGTTTTCCACTTTAAGGGCTCTGGTAGATAGTCTCTCATTTGCTGTTATGAGGGCAGCAAAGGGTCAGGGTATAGAGCAGTCACTATGGAGAGTGACTTTATAGTCAGACTAACCTGTATTTGAATCAATGTCTAACCTCAGAAAATTTACCCAGCTCACTGGTGCCTCAGTGTTCTCATTTCTCTAGTGGGGTAGTATTTTCCTTATAATATCGTTTGTGTGTTAAATGAGATAATGGACACAAAACTCTGAATATGATTCATGGAACACGCTAAGTGCTCAGTAAACTATATTTATTATTAAATATTATTTAAAACAATACTTTTTAATGTTTCATGTATTTCAAAAAGACAGTAGAGTAAATGTAATAAGTTATGAAGGTACGAGAGTCATTGTAGGAAGACACTCTAGCAACAGTGGGAAGTAACAACTGATTGTGTGACTGGAAGAAAGAAGACAGACACTATAAAATTAGATATAAGAGCAACAATTGTTCAATAGTTATAGTCATGTAGTATAGGATCAAAAGAGCTTTCCACCTCTCCATAATTTCTTCCAGCTGAATAAATGTACAGCTGAATACAGCAGTTGATATTCATAATAGGGACTTCTTTGAGTCATCAGGAAAAGATTAAATTATGTGAAGTGAACTCCATTTAAGAAGGCAGTGGGGTTGGAGCACAATTTAGAAAGGTTTTTCATCAAAATAGTGCCTTTTTTACTGATGGCTCTGCAGACCTTCAGCCTATATAAAAATCCCTGATGTTCCATATGAACATTTAAAGTGCTGGAAAGCAGGCTAGATCTCAGTAGTTCTGGAGTAAGAAGGGCAGTGCCATTAGCAAGACATGCTTTTCAGATGATGTAATGTTCCAGAGGATTTACATCCTCTGACTCCACTCACAAAAGCAACTGAGCTACAGGGAAGAAGGGGCTAAGTGACCCTTGCTGGGCTGACATTGCCAGCCTAGATCTAAATACATGTTACTCTGGATTTAAGCAGGACTTAGGAGCCTTTTGGCTCTTCACTGAGGGTAAAGGTTGCCCCTGAGCCCTTCCTCCTTGCTCTGCCTGGGAGGCAGTATTGTATAGTGGTCAAGAGCATGAGCTTTGAGATCAGCCACTTAAGGGATGCTTTTGGCTGTAATTGAAACCCAACTCAGACTGGTTTAACCAATAAGGCAATGTATGGGTCCATATAACTTAAAGTCCAGAGGATTCAGGGTTGTCTATCCAGTGGCTTCCATTCTGTTTTCCTGTGACTCACTTGGTTTTGCCTTCCTCTGTGTTTTGGTTTCATCCTCAGTCTGGTAATGGTGAGATGTCCACAGTAGTGCTGGACACGGTATTTCTGGAGACTTACAGAGCACCCAGCAGACTTTTCCTTCTGTCTCTCTGGTCTATATTGGGTCTTCTACTCATTTTGGAAGCAATCTCTGATTCTGGAGGAATGTTAAATATTGAGTAGCTTAGTCCAGGTGCCTGAATCAGTCATTTTGAGGAATGGGATTATCATGATTGGTTTAGACAAATCATGATTTACCTCTAGAGCTGGTCAAACCACCTAAATCACAATGGCTGCTACGCTGTGGGTGGATAGGTGTTGAGGATAACACAGTATTCTTTCTAGAGTCAAACAGGACTTGTTCCCAAGTTTCAGCTCCATCATTTACTAGCTGCAGGCCCCCGCCTAACATTTGTGGGCCCTGAGGGAAGAATACAAATGATGGCTCACATACCGTATGTCAAAACATTTAAAAAACTTATAAATCAAGCCAATTTCTCCTACCCTGACAAATTTACCTTTATAGTGACCTGGAAAGTCATGTTTAAATTTGAATTCCTGGATATTTCAGAGTTCTGCCCTAGAACATGATTACACAAGGAGAGTAGGACCTAGGTCTGCTGTCTGTGTCCGTAGCCTCCCTGCCTCTTATCCTACACTGTAAAGTGTTGATATGCCAGCCCATAGTCCAGGCTGTGTCTTTTTTCTTTTTTTTTTTTTTTTTGCGGTACGTGGGCCTCTCACTGTTGTGGCCTCTCCCCTTGCGGAGCACAGGCTCCTGACGCGCAGGCTTAGCGGCCATGGCTCACGGGCCCAGCTGCTCTGCGGCATGTGGGATCCTCCCGGACCGGGGCACAAACCCCCACCCCCTGCATCGGCAGGCAGACTATCAACCACTGCACCACCAGGGAAGCCCCAGGCTGTGTCTTTCACACTCAGAAGGCCACCCCTTGTCTACCTTGGGCCTAGGCTTGTGGGCATGTGATACCTGCAGTACAGTCAACCCTGGGGAAGGATTTGGGAAAGAGGCCCTGGAGGTGAGCTTGGGGCAGTTTGGGCAGGGAATTCTGAGCTAATCAAAACATCTCTAGAGGGCTTATCTGGTAGCGCAGTGGTTAAGAATCTGCCTGCCAATGCAGGGGACACGGGTTCGAGCCCTGGTCTGGGAAGATCCCACATGGCACGGAGCAACTAAGCCCATACCACCACAACGACTGAGCCTGCACTCTAGAGCCCGCGAGCCACAACTACTGAGCCCGCATGCCACAACTACTGAAGCCAGTGTGCCTAGAGCCTGTGCTCTGCAACAAGAGAAGCCACCAGAGTGAGAAGCCTGCACACTGCAACGAAGAGTAGCCCTTGCTTGCTGCAACTAGAGAAAGCCCGTGTGCAGCAACAAAGACCCAACGCAGCCAAAAATAAAAGTAAACAAATAAGTTTATTAAAAAAAAAAACCCGAAATATGTGACTCTTGGTTGATATATACCCTTGGCCTTATACCCTGTTGTATCCTTGGAGAGAAGTATAGAAAGGAGGGCCCCACTCTGGCCTTTCAAAGCCCAGTACCCAGGGTAAAGGCTCATCTTCCTGGTATAAGGGCAACTCTGATGAGCTATGAGACCACAGGCAAGTAACAATTCCCCTGAGACTCAGTTTTCTTTTGTAAAGTGGGAAAATGCATGTAATATCCAGTTTATTGAGTTGTGAAGGTTAAGTGAGATGAGGTATGCCAAATACTCACCAAATGCCAGGTTCATTTAGTGTCATTAAGTATCCCAGTACACAAGTGTTTCCTGGCTCTGATTCTCACTAATGGGAAGACCTTGGACAAGTAGGTTGCTTCATCTCTTCAAACATCACTTTCTCTTTAAAATATGGTTGGTGGTGCTTTTGGAGCTGTTGATGGATATAATGGGGGGAACATAAAATACACAGCAGCATAGCCTCGACTCTCAGGCAACTGCTGTGTTTCTTTTTTTTTTTTTTAATTTATTTTTATTTTTTAACATCTTTATTAGAGTATAACTGCTTTACAATGGTGTGTCAGTTTCTGCTTTATAACAAAGTGAATCAGTTATACATATACATATGTCCCCATATCTCTTCCCTCTTGCATCTCCCTCCCTCCCACCCTCCCTATCCCACCCCTCTAGTTGGTCACAAAGCACCGAGCTGATCTCCCTGTGCTATGTGGCTGCTTCCCAGTAGCTATCTATTTTACGTTTGGTAGTGTATATA